>NW_005187536.1:864424-956255 GCF_000239375.1 Pundamilia nyererei | reverse complement strand
AATGTAAAAAATATGCAGGCATGCAGATTGGAGCAGGGATCGAACCACCAACCCTCCGATCGCCTCCTGAGCTACAGCCACGCCTAGAAAGTAGAAACCCCGTGATCGTTAAGACGAATCTGAAAAAGCCTGCGAGTTCCAGTTTACGTAATGGATCGATGTGGTTATAAACCTGACCTGCGAACGCCGGGCCTGCGTCGTTCTGCATTTCTGCATCGCAGCTCGGCTTTGAAAAGGATCGTCAGAGACATCAAAAGATGCAGGAAGATGTGCTACCAACTGAAAATCACCACGGGCTCAGGTACGACAGTAATCAGGAGGTACAGAGCAGACCGCTGTCCCACTAATCAGAGCTGCATTTTTCATCCTTCTGAAAAGACGCTACAGATGGTGAGCTACCCACACAATCGAGCTCTGAAAATCAGCCTCGGCACAGGCGTCGTTAGAGGAAATCACGGTTTCTGTGACAGCTCATGCAGTGTGAAGGACATTGCATAACATAAAAGAATCACATCTTGCTTGATCTTTGGCACAAACATACAAGATAAAACTTTTCCAAAAGCCCACAAAAAGAAACCGGATGTGCAGCATGCCGTGTTCAGTCAGATGTGAAGGAGATGGAGGTCCAGTATGTTGGCCAGTACTCCCACTTGTAGAAATGGAGGAGGGAGTGTTATGCTAAGGGGATATAGTTGGGGACATGACGACTCCCAGTCTCCAGAAGGCTGACTGAGGATTTCAGCGTGACGACGTTAAAGAAACAAACTGTTGCCTGAAAGTAAAAAAGCATCTCCAGCAAAGTGCAGCTGCAAAAAAAAGGTTTTCAGGTTTTCCAAAGTAATGAAACAAAGCTTCATGTCGAGGAGGAGCGTGAATGTCTTTGGCTTCATCGAGGTCTTAGTATTTAGAAAAAGGAAACTACGTAGGAGCAGATGCCCTGCTGTTCATCCCGGGACAAACACAGCAGACACTGTGGGGTGATGGGAACTTTTAGTCCCATCAGTTCAAAGCTCTTCGTACATCTTCTGATGTGTGAGCTGAACCACGAGGAAGCATGAAGCTCCTCTCAAGTTGTGATTTATTTAATGACTTGAAAAGGCCGAGTGGGGGAAAAAGTTTCAGGTTTTTAATGCTTCTCTTTTTTGTGCGCGCGTGTTCTGCCTTTGCTCAGAACACGTGACTTTTTGTTTACATTTGCAGCTCTCGTTGCCTCTGTGCACATCCTCTGCACTCGTGCCGCCTCTGGTGTGTTATTGAACGAGAGGCAGTGGGAGGCTGCGGTGCTGCCACAGGGAAGGCCGTGCTCCGCTCTCGTCAGAGTGGCTTATGCAACAGCCATTACCATAGAGAGCAGAGAAAATGTTTCAGGTTGATGCTTGAAAGGTTCTGTTTGCCGTGTAGGAGGATGATGATGGAGATGATAGCCGGTTGCTTTGAGACATTTCTGATGCGTGTGATTTGTTGGACTTGTTTGGATGTTACATGAATATAAAACACTGATTTTCTTTGATTTAATAAAAATGACTGAGGTTGGATGTTCTTGAATTTTCCTTTGATATCAGGTGACTGATGTTTTTGTAATATCAGAGCAGGAAGTTTGTCTCATCTGGACTTTGTTTGTCCCGGCAGCTGTTCCAGGCTTGTCTTGCATGGCAGCATGGGCACTAAAGCTAAATGACTCTGCTCAGCCCACAAACGTGTTTTTCTCCTTGTTTTCACACGTCTTCAGCTTTACTTCACACATCACGAGCTTTCATTAAGCATACCTGTCTGAGAAACGCTGACATTAGCAGAATTCCCGTCCCTTTGATTCAGAGACTGCCCGTCTGCACGGCGGCGTTAAGCTGTGCAGACTGAGAAAGTAACTTGTGGATTGGTGCTAATGCTTTCTGTCTCTCCTTCTCCCTTCAGACATACATTGGCAGCGTGGTGATCTCCATGAACCCTTACAGGTCCCTGCCCATCTACACACCAGAGAAAGTAGAGGAGTATCGCAACAGGAACTTCTACGAATTAAGCCCACACATGTGAGTCCAGCTCTAAGGTCCTCTTCACACCCGGCGAGCGTATAAATGTAAATTAAAGAGAGTGAGGTTAGATTTGGTTTGGAAAAAGGACTTTTTTGAGGCTTTGTTAGCCTTGATGTGGTGAGAAGAAACTGTCATCTGGCTCTTGAAGATGGGGTATTGAGAAGCTCTTTGCAGATTATCGGTTTGGACCCAGTGACTAATGCAGTGGGATGGATGGAGGAGGTGGGGGTGCTGAGATCAGAGGGACCCTAACTAGTGTATGGGGAGTGTTGGCCATTGAGTGCCGTGGCATGCCATCTGTCCGCTGGCAACATTAAGTCAGCACTGCTGCGACTGTGCCAAGACAAAACAAAGCTCGGCACTCGTCAATTAGCCCGCTGTGTCTCTGGGCTGCGGCAGAAGCCCTCAGAGACTCTCGTCCCAGAGCAGACATACTCCCTGCAGACAAAAGCAAACTCTTTGGCTTTACTTTACAGCCGGAGCCGACACGACACAGTTTCAAGCTGCTTTCCCCCCTCCTGTTCGCTGGTCAGTCACGTCTCTCTCCTCTCACCGCACACAAAGAGGCTCAAGAAATCCTGCTGTCGACTTTTGTCTTTAACATTTTCATTATTGAATTCCACTTTGACTGCCGTTCAACCCCTTTATGATAAACGTTCCCCTGTATCCTTCTGTCATTATTTTGAAGGATGTTAAAGATGGAAATCATCAGAGCCGCGAGTCTCACGGTCAAACTGTGAAAGTAGCCAGAAATGTAAATGGCCAGCATGATTATCAGAGCATTACAAACAACAACACTGATTTTTGGCAGCGTGGAAGATTTTCAAAATAATCTCTTAACTGCATTTCCACTGGATCATTTAGGTCGGCGCACAGGGCTGAACAGCAGACCGTTTGCCCTGCTAATATGAACTGAAAGGGTTTATTGCTATAAAAAGACAGCCGTGCATGTTTGAGAAAAATGCATGGTTTCAACTCATCTTCCTGAACCTTTGAAAACTGCGACTCTGTACAGGTCAAAAGGTTCATGGTAAATTAAAAAATGTGCGATATGCAGCAGGCAGAAGCCCCAGAAAGAGGCTCTGCTACAAGCTTTTCTTTTCATGCTCTGCAAAAAGCATCAAAGCGTGCATCCCTGCAGAGGGAGCAAGAATAATACAATGTATGGATAATTGCTCACTAAAGATCATGGCCTCTTTAATGGGACAGACTCTTTAAGAAGAGCTCAAAAGCCAGTCAAAGGCAGGTTATGTCAGCATGCTTCATAAATTGATGTTAATCCTCGAGTCGGACCATCTGGACTCGGCTTTGCAGCACAGCATCGATCTCCTGTAATATTAAACCCTCAGTGTGGTCACATGCGTCCGGCCGGGCGACCAGCACTTGACAGAAATTTTACAAAATGTATGTAAATGTACTAAAACCTCAGGAGGTCAGTTTGAGTCATGCGATGCGTGTGGCTTCTTTCCATCTTGCAGCTGAATGTTTCCCATACTGACATTAGTTTTTTTCCCCTTTTACACACAGAAAAGATGAAAAACGTGCTCGATGCAGCTGGATAGCTGTGGTTTACAAATTCATTTGAATGTTGTTATTTGAATAGATTTGACTTGACTGGTATTCAAAGCAGAGCAGTGTTTCCCAAACACAAAGGAAATCATCTTCAGTCACAGGAGTCGCCTTTTTGTTTTTAAAGAGCTGACGACACACTCGGCACGCCGCGTCCACTCAGTCTGCTCCTGGGTTGTTTTTGTATTTATTGTTTTTAAGCGCCGATCGGGACTCTGCTGTGATGTAGCCGTGCAGGCGAGGCCAGAGCGGAGCAGGAGAAATCAGCCAGTATGAGCGTGCATCATGATTTGCTTTGTTTAGTTTTTCCTTCTCGAATGCACAATATTTATGGACTCTAGAGAACCGAGTGTCCGGCTGATATTTTTAGATTAAAGATGACTCTCGGTTCTCTGCAGCGTTTCCAATTTTAAAACACAAGTTCCTGTTTTTGGTAACTCATTTAGCCTCTGCAGGAATATTAGCACACTGACTGGGCGGGTCTGACGTCCTTCAGTGTTGAGCTTTAATTAAGCTAACTACAGGGGGCTGTGTAATCGTCCTCTTCTCATCTCTGATCCTCATTAGACACTTTACGGTATAAAGTCAGAAGCTCAGAACAGGCTGCAGCAGACAAGGTCGCAGTTCTTTGGAGGCCCCAAAGATCCAGAAGCACGAAGCTGCATTAAACACAAATGGACGGCATCATGCCGTGGTCACTTCTGGCTCCTCGATGGCTGATGCTGAAGTAGTTGCTGCAGTTACACAATGATGCGTATAAATGGCAGTTCCCTCGATGCTGGTGCGTTTGGGCGATGGTGGAAGATGTGCGACTTCAGGTGATTCAGAACAATTACGGATTTTGTAAAACTCGTTACTATTGGTTAGTGCTGTTGTGTTGTTGTTGCCTCACTCTGTGTGTGTACCGGGTGTGTGTTTGCTGTAAGAGTAAGTTACATCGATGGCGTGCAGGTGGAAACGTATTTCGCACCTGCTCCTTTGGTCCCCAGACAAATTGTGATGTGTGTACATCAGCTGGAGGCAGACCTGCAGCTGGTCCCCTATCTGTAATGTTGTAAGTAGGCTAATTGACTGTTGAGCTCCCATCTTAATTATAATTATTACGAATAAACAGTGGCTGATGCCAGGCCAGAGAGCCGTGCAGTACATATTGATCAGTTTGGGAGAACCCGCGCAGCAGTTATCGAGCAGCCTGCAGTCTGATTCACGACCTGCACGTTGCTCTGGAAGATTTTGAATATGTATGCCTGTAAATTCTGCCCATGATGGCTCGTAACACCTTTTAATACTGAAGTTTAGGGGACTGTAAGTCTTTTTTGCTTTTTCCATTTTTCCCCTCTCTGTTCATAAAAATGGCTGAACGCAAGCTGATGGAGAGTTCGTTCGTAGTTCTGCGGAGCTGCACGGCCACACCCGTCTGCATGAATCTGTCCGCTCTTCTGTCGGCTGTCCAATTAAGTAAAATGCTCCCTGCCCAGATGAGGCACCTAATGATTAACTGGCAGGTGTTTTCCTCCTTTCAAAACACAGGCAGCCCATTAGAGGTGAACTAATCAGTGGGCTTTCTTCACGCGCAGCAGCATGCAGATGGCCTGCAGTCCTGTATTGTCTGCCCCTTGCCACTGAGCCAGTCACAGATTGAGGCGTTTGCATGTGTGCATACGTTTCTGTGTATATGCACACACCTCTTTGGAACAAACTCTGTCCTTGTCGTGTCCGGAAGTCCGCATGTGGGCGCCGAGGTCGGGCGTAATGAGGTGAAACCTCGTGGATCAGCGTAGTCGGGTTACAGTTGTGTTTAAGCTTGGAGTAAAGTCAGTGTCCTCTCTGAAGCCACCATTACTGTGTGCTGACAGTCAAGACAAGGATCACATAATGTTTAATAAAGTTTTGACTGAAGCGCTGACCACAGAGCTTCATCACCATGGTGTGCATCAGCACTTCCAGCTGTCACGTCTGTGTCTCTACATCAGTATTAAGATCTGTCTCAGCATGAGGCGCTCAAAAGTTAATCAAAACAATAAAGGAATACAATTACACTTCAAGTAGAGTTGTTTGATTTGAGCTTTGCTCTTCATTATTATTATTTTTCCACTGGTCCAGTCATATTAAGCATAATGTGAAGGACCTGCAGCATCTGTTAGAAGCACTGGTGACATAAATCATTGTTATTACACTTTTAATAGAAAGACTTGTGCTCTCGAGGTCAAAGGTTGGGTATCACGTGTAAACTAACTGTACTGCCTGCCTGATAACAGTCATATATCAGATCTCTCAATGCGACCCTGTTATGTAATTACACATGTATAACGCGTTAACCCTTCTCCACGAGTTTACAACTGTTTCATCCTTCTCACAGATTTCAGCTTTCACTTCCTTTTTTCACTCTGATCCAGAAATTTTCAGCTTCTGCTAGTATTTGATTTATTTTGAACAAGATAAGGTTGGAAAAAATAAAGTTTACTCACTGGATGTGGACTTCAGAGTCATTTACTGCAGGATGATATCACACCTGTGCTATGGAACACTAACCAAAAGGCAATATGTGGATATATGCATGTTATAAATTATATGAAATAAGGACACAGTACATATTATTGGATATTTGCACAGCTCGAGCTGTTGGGTAACAAACGAGTCACATGGACTGTTCTGGTGTTATAATACTGTGTTCAAGGACGCCTTGGTAAGTTGCACCTCAGAACCTGCATGTAGGTGGATTTAAGTGGGCACTTGTTGAAATGGCACTTTGACTCAGGTGGGCAGCGTGAGTCCTCTCCAGCATGTGTGTTGGCGTAATGGTGAGACGATAGAAAACGTGTGTGTGTTCCTTTTTCCACCCACCTCATCAACCCAAGAATAAAATGCAAATGTGTCCAACTGGATAATGCAAGAATTTCTAATCAGTTGCTGCATTCGTGCATGCAGGCAGTACTCTGGCTGCTTATATCATTAGAAAAATGCAGTACAGTGTACACGCACTGATTAGGAGCCTGTAGAGCTTAAGCAGCCCATCAGGTTGAAACTGAAAAAATGGCTAATAAATGCAGAATAAACGAATTATTTTTCGGACGTCATGACGGTAATAACCTCCCGTTGCCCCTGAGGAGAGCCGTCCCTTACATCCTGCTTCTTGCTCACGTTGGGCCCCTGTTGCTTGTTACTGAACGTACAAACCGTGAGATGAAAAACGTGTCTGTGTTAAGTATGATCGTGCTGGTTTTGACTCTTGATTTGTGCTGTAATTCTACATGAGCAGTTTTCATCTTTTTGATGCCATGAGACTTAAAAACCCTGCTGTCAGTGTTTCATTTAGAAAGCTTTAGATTTTCCCCGTCTTCAAAGACGATACGTTTACCTGCCAATAGTTTAACACGATACAGATTAAACACTGCTGCGGCTGATAGTTATTGCTTCGGCGAGCATATATTTTTTAAATGGATTTGCTCTGTGTGTCAGCGTCCAAATCCATTGTAAACTCTGCCTATTCATAGTCAGAACAATGGGTGCAGCTTTTATCTGTGTACACAGCTTGCATAACAAAATATGTGAGGCATACCGAAACGCAGGCAAATAGATAAGACTTGTGTTAGCTGCGTGCAACATTGTTCCAGCGTCCAACCTTATATCTCCGACAATAATAAGATTTATTTATGTTATTGTGTGCTGAAGAGCCTCAATAGAAGCGAGCACACACCGCATGCTTTAATTAATTTTGTGCAGGTGCTCAGTAAGTATTATCTGCCCCGAACAACACACAGACACACAAAGTAAACTCCCACAAACTGATGTCTTATTAACTGTCATACATAATAATCTCACTAAGACTGAGAGTAATAACAAACTGGTTTATGTGTTATTATGAGGCAGATCATTTATTTACATTTTGATATAACAACGACGTCCATCATTATATAAACTCGTATTTCTAAGGCTACGTCCACACCGGCCCGGACAGTTTCCTTCCGAAAGCGCGTTTTCACACAGTTGTGCGTCCACTTTGAAACGGCTGAAAATATTAGGTTCCAGTCCTGCGCATGCGTGAAGCGACCTGCCTCATATTTACTTTCCGGCTCTTTGACAATGTTGCCAACTTAGCGACTATGTCGCCATATTTAGCGACTTTTTTTCTAAAATTAGCCGTGAAAGCGCGTATCGCTTTTACTCTGAACAAGCAGCGGGTGCTGTAACGCAGTCAGTTCTTTTACTCTTATGCTGTTTTGTGAACCACAAGGTTTATAACTACTTATAAACACACACACAGAGTAACTCCACCAGAGCGCCTATTTCGGGTCACTTTTGCCGGTCCAAGCCCGGGTAAAGGAGCAGGGTTGGAATTGTGACATTAAAAAAAACAATAATTGTTAAAATAAATTTAATTTGTAGCTCTAAATAAACTCTAAATGCATTTAGGACGTTTTTTACTCACTTTATGTCTCTTCCACGATGTTATTTCTCTCTCCAACAACATAGGTTACAATTAGATTAGCATGACCAATTATGCAAATTAGGCGATGGCGTCCTTTAGCGACTTTCAGGACAGCCAATAGCGATTTTCCTTACTGAGGAGTTGGCAACACTGCTCTTTGAAACGTTGCAGCAAAATGTGGAGGAAAAGCAGCGAGTTTTTTAAATGGACTCACAATGAGGTGGAGTTGTTGCTGCGAGTAACACAAAAGTACAAAGTTGCAAAAGTGAGTGAGAGTTAAAGAATTTGAAGAAAAGCTCTCAGGAGCGCGTGCATGCTGATATTCATCTTTAATAGGGCTGTCAGACAAAACAGCTGCTGTATAATGTCCTCCGCTATCTTAGTTTAATTAGTCACATGACTGCATCACATGACTAACATGCGTCATCATTTTAGAAAGTCTCCATTTTTGCTGTCCACACTGCGATGTATGTATGCGTTTTTGAGTGTTTTGAAAACGCCGTCTCAGCGTGGACGGGAGACAAAGTTTTCAATCGAAAACACATTAGTGTGGACGTGGCCCAAATCTGTCTGTGAGCTGTGAGTTATTACTGCCAGTCACACTTGACAGACCCAAAGAGCCTGACCCCAGGCCCCAAAGGTCGAGTTGATGGTGTTACATGGAGACACTGCAGGGATGATTATCAGCTTGATTTTTGCATGGATTGTAGACCTTGGACATTGGAATTAATTTATTGAGAACAAAGGTTGCATATTAAGCAAATGACTATGAATAGGAACATTTTATTATTGAGATTGACACCAGTGTATTATGTAAGGTTTCATGAGGCGTCATAGCAAGTAACAAAGTAGACGTGTTATTAGAGCACACAGACTCGAGAGAAGCAATTTTGTCGTGTTGTGTCCAACAAATTGAAATTTGAAATTACTTTGGGAAACCATCAGCAATGCAGCTTTTGGGTGAAGAAGAGAGGGAACATCTGGCCTGCTGTCAGCTCCCGGTTCAAAAGCCCACGTCCATGATGGCACGACATTAGCGACTTGCACATATGCTGTATGATAAACAAGTTTTGCAGCATATGCTGCCGTCCAGATAATGTTGCTTTCAAAGCAGCCTTGCTTATCTTAGTATTCTACCTTTATTACAACAGCATGGCCAGGTAGCAAGAGTCTCTGTGATAAACCGGCCGACCTGCAGTCCTAGTCTGTCGCCCACTGAAACAAAATAAATGAACACGTTTATCTCAGTACCAGCAGCCACGTACTTAAATACTGAGATTTGTTTTGCATTTAAAGGCCTCTGAGCCTGTAGTGACCAGGAGCCCTGAAGAGAGGAAGTCCTCAAACCTGACTGGACGGCGCTTTCGAAGCTATAAAAAGCTGTTTCCATCATGCTGTCTGCAGCTCGGCACATGTGGCCATCTTTTACACAATTGTTACTTTCAAGGTTCTTTTGCTTTCCTTAAAATTTTCCTTTGCATAAATTCTCATGACACCATTCAAACCTTTTATTATAGATTTGAATATGTGTGTGTGCATGAAAAATATGTATTAAAGCATATTCACAAAAGCCTGATGCCAGAGATTGATAAAATTCTTTGCTTGAATGCGTCTTTGAGGATGTTTGCTACCTTGCTCAACATGCTGATTTCCTGCTTTCTCACTGATGGCATACACAGCTCGGACTGGTGTTTTCCTCGGCTCTGGAACACTAAATTGCTGTGTGGTAAAATAAATTAAAGCTGTAGATCCTTTCAAAGTTTGATGTATGGGTGGATGGTATCAATGAGCAATTTAGCCAAGGTCTTAGACGACCTAGTGTTGAATAAATTATAGAGCTGTGGCAGCTGTGCTTAACTATGAACTTTCAATTTAGTAAGTTATAGGTGTTCCTTATTGCACGCTGCACATTTCGAATCCTCCTTTGATTATGAGACAGTAATCATATTCTTGGGTCTTCTTTGTTAGATGCTCGTCCTGTGAGCTGATCTTTTCCTTACCACCTGTTTTACAGAACAGCATTGTTTTACTTGGTGTGCAGATGGTGCACATCTGTTAGGATCAAGATCTTTTGTGTGCATGTGCGTATCCGCTCTCTTGCCCACCCACGCCACAAGGTTAAACTCTCCAAGCGTGTGCCACTGAATTTGCGCGTCCCTGCGTTTCTTGCAGCAGTCACCCACTCTTCCACCTGGCCGTACAGCGTCAGGAAAGAGTTGTTTCCTTGGCTTCTTCTTTGGAGCGATTTCCTGTCGAGGAGCCAGGTCACGCTGAGATCACAGGCTACTGTGCTGCCCCCTCCTATGCATGGAAACGAGTAACAATAACTACCACTGCAGGGCAAGATATGAAACGATTTTTTGGAAAATGACTTCGCAAATGTGCAAAAGGCGGCACGATGACACGGCTAAGAGCCCCCGAGTAAGATGATCATTAATTGGGGACAGGCTTTTATCTTCCAGTAGCTGGGTGGGCTCCAGGCCATACATTACAGCTTCATCACCATCTATCCTGACATTAAAGTATGTTCAGTCTCTCCTCAAAGTACTCCACCCTTGAAATTCAGGTCACCAACCTCCTGTGCTACCAGAGGCTGGTGGTAAAAGAACTGAAGGCACTATTTTCTGCTGCTTACCTCATGCCAGTGTGGCTTTGTGTTCACCGCTGCCACGTGCACGTCCAAATTACAGCCTGCAGGCAGATGTCTAGGGGAGGTGCCAAGCAGCGCTTACGGCCCAAGGCCTGATCCCAGCCTAACCCCCATCTCCACGCACTGATCAGGCAGGCCTCTGGGGGTTTTTAGTCCTCACTCTCTGTTTTCTCTCTCAAGGTCTTGATGCTTCATCACTTCACAACTCTAATTGCTGTTTAGACTCATTTATGTTGCTCTCTTATTTGTAAATATGCACATTTTTATTTATTTTTTGTCCATTTAATAAAAATACAGAATAATTCTTATCACAAACTGTAAGTTGAGACAAATTACTGGTGATTAAATGTTTTATTTCTTCAATTTTAAGATGCAAATCTTGTGAAGGTTTGGGTGTGGCTTGTTTCTGCTGACCTCTATTCATATTATAATTACGAATATGAATAGCAAGTGTGTGTGTGTGTGTGTGTGTGTGTCACAAGTCCGTGGCAAAAGACCCCCCACTCTCCTATTTTACGCCCCCTGCCCTCTCCTGGTACACTCGCCCCTTCCCCCGGGCCCACAGGCTTCCTCTGGGGGGGATAATTGTGTGATGGTTTGCTCATTGTCAGGATCAGGTCAGGCAACAGGAGTGTTTTCACAAAGCAGACATCTGCTGTGCTCTGCTGCCGTTTTCAGCAGTGACGTAATGTCCTGTGGCAGGTCTCGTCCATGCAACCCCGTTGGATTGGTTGTACAGGAGAGGGCAGGGGGGTGGGCTGTGATCAGAGCTTGTGGGGGTGGGGATTGAATTAGAGGCTTATACTTGGGGACAGAAAAAATAATGCTGCTAGCTGGAAGTTGGTTTCAGTTCCCTGCAAAAACGTAACATTCACGGTTAATTTCACACTCAGTGTTTCTGACCTGGAGGATGTGTGGAAATAAATCCACGGGACGACGAAGTGTAATCTTCAGATATGACTATATCTATAAACCTGTTTTGGCTTCCTGTTAAATCCAGAATTCAAAATCCTGCTCCTCACATACAAGGTCTTAAATAATCAGGCCCCATCTTATCTCAATGACCTTGTAGTACCATATCTCCCTATTAGAGCACTTCGCTCTCGCTCTGCAGGCCTACTTGTTGTTCCTAGAGTATTTAAAAGTAGAATGGGAGGCAGAGCCTTCAGTTTTCTGTGGAACCAGCTTCCAGTTTGGATTCGGGAGACAGACACTATCTCTACTTTCAAGATTAGGCTTCAAACTTTCCTTTTTGCTAAAGCATATAGTTAGGGCTGGACCAGGTGACCCTGAATCCTCCCTTAGTTATGCTGTAATAGCTGTAGGCTGCTGGGGGATTCCCATGATGCACTGGGTGTTTTTGTTATTAACCTCTGTCTCTCTTCCACAGCATGTCTTTATCCTGTCTTCCTTCTCTCTCCCCAACCAATCGCAGCAGATGGCCCCGCCCCTCCCTGAGCCTGGTTCTGCTGGAGGTTTCTTCCTGTTAAAAGGGAGTTTTTCCTTCCCACTGTCGCCAAAGTGTTGGGTATTTCTCTGTATGTGTTATTGTAGGGTCTACAGTAAAGCACCGTGAGGCGACTGTTGTTGTGATTTTACGCTGTATAAATGAATTGGCAAACTGTTGTCCTGGATGCCTACAGCACATCTGGGTTATTATTTATTAGCCATATTTACAGGACTCCAGGGTAAATAAATGGACTGAATGGGAGTTTAACTGGAATCCTGTTCTTTGGTGTGGTATGGTTTCTCTGGGTTCCTTCATATTAGTTCACAATTATATTTACTACTCACACCAGCCTGTCAGTCGGAGAAATGCTGCCCTAGTATAGCCCATTACCTTATGGATTGTTTGCGAGCCTGCACTGGGGGCTGTTAAAGGAGAGGCCTGGCAGCAGGGCCGAATGAGGTCTGATCCAAATCAATGTGTGATGGTGCAGAACCTTGAGCTCCATTAGCCCGCCTGAGCTTTAACTTCATATTGTGGTCTGGAATACATTCACTAGGCTGTCTATCTCTGGCACTCTCTCTGTCATGGCTTCCTACTAGCAATCAACTTCTTTACAAATCAGGGGTCAGTGTTAGTTCAGTGTGTGATTGCACGCTTTAAAGTTCGGCTCCGTGCAGCCCCGGCCTCACTAATGCATTCGCTGCTTCACCCAAAATTAGATTTAGGCAGGAGTTTCATTTTCCACGTCTTGGTGGATTTCTGAAAGCTGGAGCAGGAATTACAGAATGATGCCGGACAGCCTTTGCACAAACTCGAATGATGACACTTCCTTTAGAAATCGCTTTGAACCTCATTTAACTGGTTTTAAAGCCAGATGGTTGGAGCTCATTTTGATGTGCAGAGTACTTGAATCTGACAACAGCATTGCCTCTACAAATAAATGTAACCTCAGCAAGCGTTCAGACCCAGTGCCCAATGGTAGTGCTGCGTGTCAGCATCCGTGAATGTCACATTCCTCCCTGCGTTCACGTCGGGTGCACTTTGTGCATATAAATTCTTGATTTGGGATATTACCGAGACCTGGGACTTTTCGAGTGTTCCCACCCTCCAGGCAGGAATAAGAGCAAATTAGACGCTGGGGAGAGGCTGTTTCTGAAGCATTCCTCCAAAATGACCTAGAGCTATGTTTACCCTTTACTCAATGTGAAATGTAAGACTTAAAGATGTTGATCTTTGCTTGATACTCGAAAAGCTGGGAGATTAAGACCTTGATGCTTTCAATGTTATCAGAACTAAGAGAGTCTTGTTGTATCTGTAGAGATCTTGGGGACTCTCGGGGTCACGTGAGCAGCGAGGTCGTCTGTTTGAAATGAGCTTAAGACAAAATTTGAGCAGATGTGTTATCCCAGTTTCTTTCCAGTGACACCCCCACAATACATCAGCCTTTACTTAATCCTGCCGGAGCTCATAATGGAGGTCTTAGATGATCCGATATTGCAAATCCACTCTATCTTTTCCTGCACGCACACACACACAGACACACACTGCTTTGGACCAAATTCCTGAATCAAGCCAAAGTACGGGCCGGAACAGCTGATTTGCCGTCTCGTGTCCTGTTGGAGGAGAAAGTTGGACGCAGCTCTTGCCGCGCTGTGAACGACTGTTTGCCAAATGGAAGCTGTAAAAAGTTATTGTCGCGGGCGTCTCCTTAGCGCTCTGTCTTTGTGGGAATATCGTGTCAGAATTATAGGCCATTTTGCCACAAGAGATAAAAAGCTGTCACTGCGATATGGCCCTCGTACATCCACACCCTGATCTCAGACCATCACAGGGGATTTCCTGCATTAAGAGAACAAATAATGTATTGTTGTGGAACTGAGTGGGGGCGAAGCTGTAGTTTCACTTTTCCTTTGTGTTGTTGTCCCAGAATGTAAGACGTAGGTTTTTTTAACCTTTGTATCATTAATTATCCACCAGGTCGGTTTCACGTAGACTGCTTTCATTATTCGGGGACCTCTCGAGGTTTTATTGGAGCAGGCAGATTCCTAAAAATGCATTTTAAATGTAAAGGTTTCAATATGTGTTTAAATATACAACAAATCAGAGTCGCTGCGACATCATTTTAATAATTAAGTTTTGTCAGAGCCAAATCCCGAGGACAGGCCAGCCAAATAAAGCTGCAGCTCACTGCACGTCTGTGCATGTCCAAGATGTCCCGATCCAAGCCAGTGGTCCCACGTGCTGGTGATTAGTGTAGACGCCATGCAGCCTGGCACATAAGCGTGCAGCGTGTGTGAACGACCTCTAACTGCCCTCACCCACAAAATGTCAGAGAATATACGTGAACAGCAGTTAGCTGTGTGCAAATGTAACGTGGAGGCTTTCGGGTTTGTGCTTTTGCAGCTACGCTTTGGCAGACGAGGCCTACCGCTCGCTGAGGGACCAGGACAAGGACCAGTGCATTCTCATCACAGGGGAGAGCGGAGCTGGGAAAACTGGTAAATGCTCAGTTTTTTTTTTGTTGTGTCATAACTTCAGAGCAGGTAACAGGATCACCTCACCACACTGAACGAACACCTTCAATCAGGCTCTGACAGAGTGTCTCACACTTCATGTGCTCAGCGGTTCTTTGTTTTAAATGTAGTCATAACTTGTAAAGAAGCCGATAAGGGCTGTGGGATGTAATCCTCCATAAAAGGGAGCTGATGTCAGTTTTGTTTTGAGAACATCGTGTTGGGACATGAAACTAGATAATGACTCTGCTCACATAAAGTCATGGCGGTAGACATATTACAGCAGCAAACACACGGCTGTGGTTTCCTCATATTTGTGAAATTATGTATATTCAGAGCCAGTCAGTCACATTCACACTGTTATGAACACTTAAAGGCTGGACTTTCCATCAGACTGAAGCCTTTTTCCATATTGTGTGGTTTTTATGATGGTGTATCCATGTTCTGGAGCAGTTTCACATACTGTACAGAAACACAAGAGGATGGTATTTCCTGTGCTGTGTCACAGGTAACAGCAGTATGCATCTGACTGTGTGCTGGCTCTGGGAGTGCTGCTGCAGCTCAGTGCAGCTGCAGACATTCATTCATACTTTGAGTTCAAACTCTGACCTGTTCGCACGGCCAACGTTGTCCCGAAGAACGTTCTGGCTCGGTGAGACGTGGCAGCAGCCCGAGTAAGCTGTACAAAATTCCTACATGCATTTATAAGGCTGTGCAAAACAACCTTAATGACCTCAGACTGCTATGTTTTCATTTTTCTAAAGCTGTACTTTATTTGTCGTATTTTTTGAGGGCTTTTCAGACCTCTCCATCATCCTACATCACCCCCTAAAAACCTGAATACACTGAACACCACATGTTTAAGCAACAAGTTGCATTATTAATAAAGCTAAGAAGTTCCAGCATATCAATACATTTCTTTGTGTAACCTGCTTTCAAACTGTTGCTATGCTGATCTCTGACAGGAGCTCCGATTTCCCAGCAGAACTTTGCCTGCAGCCTTTGTCAGCACTGTGTAGGAATACATGTTATGCATAACCAGGATTATTTCTCGGTGATGCATCAGTGGCGTCCACCACGGGGGCCACAGTGCAGTCAGACCGGCCGTGTTCTGTTCTGTAGGATGCACCAGGCTTTATTCCAACTCCAAACCTCTCCTGGTTGTTGGAGGGAAAAGAAAAAACGACTCCGAGGAGCCGTTTCTGCAGCCAAGTCGGAGATAAATTTGGATTTCGGTAATCTCATCAGCCCCGAAGCTCTGCAGTGAAACGAGGCCATCAAAACCAACCCTATCGATATGGGTCATTGACATTAAAGTGTGATAGGGCTTTCTTGTTCAGGCTCTCTCTGACTGTGGCTTCTATAAAGGGGATGTGACCAAAATTATTATCAGATGCCATCTCAGTGTGCAGGAGACAAAACAGTTTTTATTGTCTGCAGACGGAGTACGTTTCCTAACCTGAGAGATAACAACGTGAGGATTAAAGTCCTCAGCTTGTAACTCAGAAAAGTTTTTTCCTACGTTTAGATAAAAGTACGTGTCCCGAGCCGTTTGCCAGACTAATCAGGAATCTGTACCGACGACTGCTCTGAAGGTCTTTCCTGTCCTTGCCTGGCACGCCGCACGCATCGCCGGTTCTGGGTCACCGTCCTCTCTCTGGTCAGGAGAGACGATCCTGATGCCAGCCGTCGTCCGACGAGGCTTGTCGCTTGTTCAGACAGGACATGTAGCTTTTTGAGCCAAGCAGAGAATTATTTCTGGGGAAACGTGTCTTAGTTGCAGCATGCTGTGCTGGAGCATTTTTAAATCACTTTCAGCTCCACAGAAAGTTTTATTCCCGTGCTTTCCCCTGGCTTTCAGTGTAATCATAGTATGAATGATGATGATGTGATGCAATTCTGGTCACCGTGTAATTTAACAAAGCAAGTCTTTATAACGGGACCTCCTCTGCTCTGCACCCTAACGAACGATCCACACCCTGCTCTGATGGCTGTCGGGGGGGATGATGTAAGGGGATTTTTATAGGGGATGGTGAAACGGGTCGACATCTCTGCACTTGTCCCTCAGTCATGTGAATCACATTATATTTATCTGTGTGTGTGTTTCAGAGGCCAGTAAGCTGGTAATGTCGTATGTGGCAGCGGTGTGTGGGAAGGGCCACGAGGTGAATAAGGTCAAGGAACAGCTGCTGCAGTCCAATCCCGTGCTGGAGGGTGAGTGAAGATGCCCAAGCTGCGTCCCAATTCAGGAGCTGGGTTGTCTGAAGTTCACGTTTGGAGGGTGGATGTGTGTTGAGGGGCTGCCAGAGCTGCTCTAATTCAAGAGATCTTCAAAGTGCAGCTGAGAAAAGCAGCTTTCTTTACTCGGCGTTTAGGAAACGAGAAGACTGTGCAGGATATTTGCAGTCCGACTGTAAATGCACTGCAAACCGCTGCATGAGAGCGTTTAATGATGGTCTTTGATATTTTGGCTTGATTTCCAAATGCACAATACACCAAAACAAAAATGCAAATGCAAAGCTCCTGGCAGTTAGTCACACAACCTACAAAACATTTCTTTTAGCTAGCGTAGCTAATCCGTAAACACAGATGATTATATAACCATGGAAATGTAATCACAGGCAAGTTAACTCATCCGCAAAATAACTTTAGGGATCTTATAAATACTGTATAATACACTCTTTTATTTTCTTAGCTAAACGGGACGCTACACACACACACACACTCATTCCCACAGCTCAGTTCTGGCGCACAAACAGCTGTATTTTAATTGGGGGCAGTGGACAGGAAATGCCCATGAATGATGAAGCTGTATGCCCGGGTTGCTGCAGAAAACCCCGCACATCTGCAAGAGTTTAGCTCACGTCAGTCTAATTGCCCTAACACTGAGAAGGGGGAAAGGGAACAGAGTCACGCTTAACACGACGGATCCGTCACGCTCGCGCTCTGCGACACGATACGTGTTGGTTTCGTTCTTTGTCGCCCTCGGTTTCTTTTCATTTACGTCTCTTTATCTTCCTCCAGCCCTCTCCTTCCCCGTCCTCCTCTCCCTCTGGCTGCCATTGTGCCAGACTAGCAGCCCACACATTCACAGCAACCGCCGACTTAAATGCACATTAATCAGCTGTTATCAGCAATTAAGCAGTCATGCTAATAGCGCTGTGATGCGTGACACGTTAATGGCATCTTTATGTAGAAATGTGGTGTGAAGCCAATGGAAAGGTCGTAGCAGGGAGGTGTTCTGAAAGGCCTGATTGTGCACGAAACACAAAGTTGTTTGTGTCAAAAATGAATATTTAATGAACCCTTTAGTTACCTTTATTTACAAGCAGGACCCCGCATTGAAGCACTTTTTGAACGTGGCGTGACATCAAGGTTCAGCCCGCCCTAAGCCTGGAAAGCCCTGGTGCTTTGCTTAATCCACCCAGAATTATGGGGCCTCATCAGTACAAATGGCTTTGACATCCAGGCCATGTATGATTGACAGCTAGCTGGACTCGGGCACGAGGTTAGGGATCATTATGAAGGTTTTGAATATTCTTAATGGCCTCTCTGCAATGCATCGGCGGTAACTTTACTCTGAGGTTATTTGCACAAGCTTTGCATTATTTGTAAAGCTTTCTGAATCCATTAGTTTAATTATTTGTGTCTGATTTTTCTTTTTTTCCTCTCTTCAGCTTTTGGAAATGCCAAAACTGTAAGAAATGACAACTCTTCCAGATTTGTAAGTATGCAGGACGAGCTTCTGTGGTTTGGAAAGATGATCTCGTGACACACATTCTTTTTCAGAAAGCTTTTGTTTCTTGAATACTTGGTGTGCATGTCCTGTGTGCTTATACTGTTTGTGTTTATGGCAACATCCCTCCAGAACGTGTTTTCATGCATGTGAGGTAGTTTGACTATCATGCATGTGAATATGTTTTTTCAAATACAGGTGATATTTCTTGGTGTCCTCCCTGTGTTCCCATGTAATCTGAGACCCTGGATCTTCCCAGTAGACGGGTCCACACGCCCCCTCAGTCTGAGCAGGCTTTGCACATTTGATATAGTACATGTGCACATGCCTCAGGAAATGCTCTGTACATAAAGCGAGCAGGACGAGGCCTTTCACCTACACTGCGCCGCCCGTTCCTCTGCGTCTCGTATCTCTCTGAATCTGATTGTTGGAAAAGCAGGAGAACTGTAATGCCCATCTCTAACATAGGTCTGGCGTCATAAGGGTGATTAAGTAGCTGCTTTGGTCCTTGGAGACACACACACACACACACACACACACACACACACACACACACACACACACACACACACACACTGCAATTTCAATGTAACATTATGTAACAATGTAACTGCAGTTGTAACCTTTGTTTTCCTCAAACTGCCCGGTTCAGTATTTTGGGGACGTCTGATCTCCTGTGATTTCCATCGCTGTTCATTTCTAACATGAATGTTTAGTTAGCTGCAGTTTCTTCAAAGAGAAAAAGTCGCTTCATCTTAGCAGCTGGCAGTCCATCCCAAAAAAGTCTATTTCAGTAACACCCCAGCCCCCCAGGACTGAACTTTGTTTTCCTTCTTGTGCCTGCCGCTCGATTATTGTAAAAGAAAACGATTCTCCCAGCGTGTGCCAGCTCGCAGGCGAACTGCCAACCTACCTGTCGTGTCCCAGTTTTTGTGTCACCGTGCACACGGTTTTTAATCATCCGCCTACTTTTAGGTGGCAGCACATGCCGGTGCACGGACATGCAGTTGTAGCGGTGAGCGTTATAACGGATTATGACCCTGATCTGTTTATATTTAGCTAACCTTCGCAGCAACCTCAGGCCCGCTCACCAGATATCAGCTCATCAGAGCGCCATCGGTTGATCAGAAAACTATAAGTCAAGCTGGCTCTTCATTTTGCTGAGTGCAGCAGGCTTATTGAGTTTGGCTAAAACCCATTTACCAGCAGAGCTCGGCCTGTTCAGAGGAGCTGTCTGCTATTAATACATCAGAGGAGGGAAAAAGCCCAAACACAGGACTCTCTGTCTCAACTTCCAGGTTTCAGAGAGAGTCAGAAAAAAGGCCTGAATGTCATTTTTTTTTAAAAAGAGGCCACGCCTCCCTGTTATCTTTAGGTGCTCGGAGTCCTTACACTTCTCCGACCGACTGAATCTATACGACGTTTTTAAAAATAGACAATGGCAATAAAATCTAACTGCTGCTCTTTGACCCTCAGGGAAAGTACATGGACATTGAGTTTGACTTCAAAGGAGATCCCCTGGGCGGAGTCATCAGTAACTGTGAGTAATAAAATGGAAAGAAAGCTTCTTTTTTTTTCCTGATTGATATTTTAAATATTTGTAAATCACATTCCTCCGAAAACGCAGCCATTCCAGCCTCGTCTTTCTCTCCTCGGCTCCTTGGCAGTGTTTTGGTTTGATCTCGCCTCTGTTCACATTGTTTTGTCTGAGCTGGTTTCCCCGGCAGAGGTCACAGAAACAAAGACGGAAGCTGACAGCCGAGGCACAAATGAACCTCTGTCTGCTCGCCTGAGTCAGTCAGACACAAAGATGGTCTGTGAGAAGCAGCTGCTGACATGTGACTTGGTCAGACCGAGCTGGCTAGCTACACGGCTGCTCTTCCAGGCCTGGATGGATTCCTGTCCGCTCATTATGTTTTAGACGAACCTCCTCTGAGCCTTCGCTGCTTCCTACGGCCGAGAATAGCTGGTTATGATTTATGAGAAGTTCTCAGTAGCGTTGGTAATGATAGTGGGGAGACATTTTTGGCATGCCTTTAGTCACAACATAACACAATATTGTTCCCGCACGGATGCTTGAATGTGTGTTTGCTTATCTGAGGCTGAGGGAACATTAAATAAACGCTGTTCAGGAGGCTTTGCAGCAGAAAGTGGAATCCTTCCTTCTCTTCAAAGTAAAGCGGAGTACTGAGTGTGGCTGGACATGGCTGTGCTCAGGTCACTTCGCTGCCCTGCCCCTGTGTCTGTCTGTGATGGAGGAACTGGTTTTCAGTGGCTTGTCTTGTCCTCTCTGTATCTTTAATCGCAGCTCTGTATTGCTGCTGACAGCCACTCAGTTGTGGATGTTGTATTATTGATGTGCAAGCTCTCACGGAGCCACTAACGTGATTCTAACCCCGACAGCCCCGGGGCTGCAGCGACCTCTAGTTTGGTGCTTGCAGTGGAGCCACGACCACAGATCTGTGAGTCGGTGTTTAAACAGCCTTAAGTGCTGAAAATTGCCAAAAGCCGTTTTTATTTCCTTCTGATTTTTGGTCCCGGTCACTGTGGTCAGTTTGTTCCCCGGACTCTTCACTTGAGTACAACACCAACTCTTCAAGTTTCCTAAAATAAGCTGTTTTTTAAAAATAGACAAATTGAATGCTTATTCAGCCGGTGATGTTGCTGAGCAGCACAGTCGGGCTTTAATTAAATCGTACTCCTCCTGATGTGGTGAGAGGATGATGGTCCCTCTTTAATCAGGTGCACTCGGTTCCAGCCCCGGAGAAAGGGCTGACGTCTGATATCGTTCGTGGGGTTTCTTCCTGTGGTGTTTGCACACAGAGATAATTACCAATATTGGTTTGGTCACCTTGGAGACTGAAAAAACCGTCGCTGGACGAGGATCCCAGTCGAGCTCTATAAATACAGACCGGGCAGCTTTAATTCCTGAGGCTCGGCTCGATATTTACTGCTGGGGGCACCTGAGAGTGGCAGCAGAAGGATTTCCTGTGCAGGCTTCTGGTTCGTCTTTGTGTGTCATTGTTTCCTTTAGTTTTTTCTTTCTTTCTTTTTTTAGATCTGCTCGAGAAGTCACGTGTGGTGAAGCAGCCGAGAGGAGAGAGGAACTTCCACGTCTTTTATCAGCTTCTGTCTGGAGCCTCAGACGACACGCTCAGTGAGTAAAACTGCTGGAAAAGCTGGTCGAATGGTGGCCTGGACAGGAACGTAGAGCTGCCGGGATCAATGCCACTGTCAGAATCAGGAGAAAGACCTCCGAATGTGCACGTCTCTGGATGCTCGCAGTATGAATGAAAAAAATAGGCCTGGTGTTCTGCTTACTGTTAACTAAATGTGCCTTCATGCAGCTGCATGAACACATGGCTAACGCATTAATAAGTCGCCCTTCCTGCCTAATAAACACCACGAGAACAAAGAGTGAAACCCACTCGCTCTGTTTGCGTTTCTGCTGCGAGGGGCCATTGTTTAATGTTCTTCACAAAGGAGAACAATATAATGGTCATTGACCCCAGAGCGCACACATCACTGAGGCTCTAGCTGTTGTTAATACTGCTATGAATGAAATCTGACACATGCACCCAGAAGAGGATTTCTCTACTAAATGACAGGGAGGCCTTTAAAGAGGGCAATCTGATCTTCCAGCATGATGTTCACAGCAGCAGCTCAGTGTTTGAATACACCGTGTCAGAACTGAAGGAGGGCAATACCCCAGGGCTTAGACACATTTTTCTAACATTTCTAAGGCAACACCATCAGTTGTGTTTCTTTAAACGGGAATTGAATTCAGCATCTTCTATCGGCTCACAGAGCTGTGCTGGATTTTATGGGGCAGCTGGCAGGAGTGTAGTTACGCTGCATGAGTCTAAATGACAACCACATGGTTTGTGTGTCACAGGGAAGCTAAAGCTGGACCGGGACTTTAGCAAGTACAACTACCTGAGCCTGGACTCTGCTGCGGTCAGCGGACTGGACGATGCGGCTAACTTCAGGACAGTCAGAGTGAGTAGAGCGCACACGTGTGTCCGTATGACTGGTGGAGCCCGACGCTGCGCCTCACCCTCGTGACGTTTGGCACAGACTTTCCTCTCTGCGGGATTTCTGTTAACTCGGTGTGGCGCGGCAGAGCGAGGAGGCGGTCTGATTGTCCTGTTATCTCCACGGCAGAACAAACGAACAAGCGTGCTTTGGCGTCAGTATTGCTGGCTGTGTAAACACTTCACGCCAGCGGCCCTCCCACCTGTTGCAAAACCAGGTGAACTTTGATCTTGACGGTGGATTAAAGACTGGTTTGTATTGATTAAACGCAGGAAAAACTCCAAAAACAGAGAAAGCCACGGGAGAAAAGAGTTTCCTCTTATTGAAGCTCTGCACAAATATGTGCTATTTTGTCTTTGCGCGTTTTCTCGGCCTTATTGATGGTAACACAGAGGATGTTGTGTCTGGGAGAAGCGCTCTGCTATCTCCTGTGCTGTGTCATTAGGCCTGTTTCAGCATGCTTTGCTCAGCTACTGTATAAGCCCCTACAGCCTGCTCTGTCACTCTCTACTGTACTCGTTCCCCCTCCTCACATCCTGCTTCTCATCGACTCCCACAGAGTTTTTAACGCTGTTCCTGCTGCAGCTGCGTTTCTCCACAGGAAGCACAAGACGACATTCCCTCCACACAATGACGCCGCCACACGGAGCTTTCTTTTCTTAAATGTTTATTTGTTGATGTTTGATTAAATGTTTGCGATTCATGAATTCTCCGTCACCGCTCTGTGTCTGTGATCCAGGAAGAGGAAGTTTGACTGTAATATGATGGACCGGGATTCCGTTAAAGAGATTTAAATATTCAAATACATGATTTCAGGTGTTATGATAGCTTGTGCTGATATGTTTGATAGGATTTTGCTTTATATATATACAGTGTGTACAAGTTTGAGTGGATTCCACAAACCAGTGAGAAGACTAGATGTGTCTTTTTAATAAACTCATTGTGAGAGCACTGATCACAGAGCAGTGATATACACAACATTATCAGCACCTATTGTGTTGGTCCTCCTGACTCATCGAGGTATGGACTCCGCCCCTGAAGGTGTGTTGTATCTGGACCCAGATGTAGGTCCTGTAAGTCCTGCATGCTGTGAGGTGGGGCCTCCACATGTCGGTCCAGCACATGGCTCGACTGGATTGAGATCTGGGGAATTTGGAGGTCAAGTCAACTCCTCAAACTGGCTGTTGTGCTCAAACCATTCCTGAACCATTTCTGACTTGTGGCACATTATCCTGCTGAAGAGGCCACAGCCATCAGGGAGCACTGTTCCCACGAAAGGGTGTAGATGATGTGCAACAATGCTCAGGTAGATGGTACGTGTCAAAGTAACATGCACATGGATGCAGGACACAAGGTTTCCCAGCAGAACATTGCTCAAAGCGTTACACTGCCCCTGCTGGCTGGCCTTCTTCCCATAATGCATCCTGATGTACCAGATGTTCATCACTTACCTGGGGAACAACCACCCAGCCATCCACGTGCTTCATCAGACCAGCCCACCTTCTTCCATTGCTCTGTGGTCCAGATCTGATGGCCACATGTCCAGTGTTGGTGCTTTCAGCAGCAGACGGCATGGAGACCCTGTCAGGTCTGCAGCTCCACACACAGCAACCTGTGATGCTCTGTGTTTTCTCACCTTTCTATCAGAACCAGCATGAACGTTTTCTGCAATTTGAGCTCATCTGTTGGACTGAAGAGCTGCTGTGGAAGTAAAGGCTGACCATAAGGGAGTCTTGGCCACCCATGACCCCATCACTGGTTCACCTACCTTGGATCATTGACCCCTGCAGATCAGGAACACTCCACAGGAGCTGACCCAGTTCTATCAAATGCTCCCAAATCCTTACGCTTGAAAACGATTCCTGCTTCTAACATCAACTTTAAGGACAAAATGTTCCCCCCACTAACAGAGGCCATGATGAAGATATAATCAGTGCGATTCACTTTACCTGTCAGCTGTCAGGATGTTCTGTGTGATGTTTGTAGGTGTTCCCATCTGCACCAAGTTGCAGGAACGTCGGTGCCTTAGTGACGTTGTTTCTGTCTTTTCCTTCTTCTCGCCCTCTTCCAGAACGCCATGCAGATCGTGGGCTTCATGGAGGACGAGGTGCAGTCGGTGCTGGAGCTGGTGGCAGCTGTGCTGAAGCTTGGCAACATAGAGTTCAAGCCAGAGTCGCGCTGCAACGGCACCGACGAGAGCCGCGTCAAAGACAAAAATGGTGGGCTTGGTGCTGCTGCGCCTTCATCGGACATATTTTACACTGTTTTGTTTTTTTATTCACAGGAGTTATTGTGAATATTTCTCCTTTCATTTAACCCTTTCGACCCACTGCTCACTGGGCCTGGTCCAGAGTCACCGTCCCCTGTTGGCAGCTTGTTGTCCTCAAACAATATTTGTGTTATGATTTGCGTGACAAGAGTTTCACCCTCACAGCTGCTGTTTTTAGGGAAATCATTCATTTGCATTTTTCCCTCAGTGAGTCTTGGACAACCGTGCTTTCCTCTTTTTTCCCCACATTTGAATCAAAGACTGCATTGTTAATAATCAGCTGCAACGTGTTATTCAGATGAGTCCTCTGTTTTTGCTTTTCCCTCGACTCTGCCGGTGGGAACACCTCATTGTCGGGAATAAAACCCAAACGCTGAGGAGGTTACGAAGGTTGATTCTTCCTCCTTACAGCTTCCTTATGACGTTTGATTCGAATCAAATGTAGAATAAGAACCATCACAAGATGAGACCTGATGTCTGCAGAAGCTTTTTCTGCGTGTCTTAATCCGTTTTCTGTGGCTACTTTGCAGATTTGAAGGAGATGTGTGAGCTGCTGGGGATCGAGCAGTCTGTGCTGGAGAGGGCGTTCAGCTACCGCACAGTGGAGGCTAAAATGGAGAAAGTCTCCACGACGCTGAATGTGGCCCAGGTCAGAGGCAGACTGGCATCTCTTTCACCTGCTTATTACACACACACACACACACACACACACACACACCAAAGGGCCATTTCTTCCCGTTGACTTGCTTTACTGGCTGCCGACTCTGTGCCACTTCTACATGACAACGTCTGCATTATACATGTGCAGTATTCCTCCTGGAAATTCAAATGTAGGTCATATTTTCGAGGTTAGTGGGTTCATTCAGACTCTTCATATAACATTAATGCTGCAAACATGGGCCCTGTGTGCCCAGAACAGACGAGGAAAGGGTTTATTAGCCTGACTTTATAATCCTCATATTTCTGCTCATGTATGGCCGCTGCTCTGTTTCCTTTGAATCAGTGTAGCCACGATAGCTTTTTTTAAGGAACAAGGTTAGTTAAATTCTGCAGATATGTAATAAAACGAATCATTGCCGATTCTGCTGGTTCGCTTTATTGTCGCTTCATCATTAACAGTGTCTTCATTCACAGGCCTACTATGCCCGAGATGCCCTTGCCAAAAATCTCTACAGTCGCTTGTTTAGCTGGCTGGTTACCAGAATCAATGAAAGCATACAAGTAAGCGATGTCAGGCATCTGTTTAATTTATTTATTTAGACTGACAAAACTCCACTGCTGTACTTTATTCCTAATGGTACCAATATTGTGTCCCTGCAGGCACAAACTAAAGCTCGGCACAAGGTCATGGGCGTCCTGGACATCTACGGCTTTGAGATATTTGAGGTGAGACAAATAGCAGCTCAGACCAGCCTTTTTTTATCCTGACAGGCCACAAGGACACAGTCGGACCATCCAAACATTTTTATTACAAGGAAAAAAATTTTGCCCTCGGCTGTTTGCGTGCATGTTTTGGTACCTGTGTGGAGCCTGTCGGCAGAAACGTAGAGCTGATGAAACCACACTGAGATCAGATTAGTTCAGCTTTTGTTGTTGCTCCTGGAGTTGAAATTATTTTTGTGGAAAAGTGGTTTCAATTCTCAAAGTCTGCATTTCACAGCAGGAAAATAGCCTTTGCATCAGCGCGCTGCTCACCACACTCTGCACGTCGTATTCATGCTGTTGTTACACAATCAAAGGTGATTCTGATTCTCAGCGTTAGCATCACATATTACAGCGAGACGTAGAACAGGCTCCATTTATGCTAACTGTATACAAAGTAATGCACCAAACGCCACATAGACAGCAGTGCATGTAAACATGTGACAGAGTTTGAACAGAATGACGGCTTCAAGTTTCTTTGTTGTGATGCACGATGCCCCCCGATCATGTCTTGCTCCTATCCCTGCCTGTTCACCCCACTCACTCTCGAGTCCTTCCTCTCCTCTCGTTGTTGTTGTGTCTGGGTCACCAGAATGGAGTAAGTAACACCTGCACCTGTTTGCTGTGGCCGCGAGCATGCTGTGATCTAAACTCCTTAATTCACCTCCCCGTTAAGGACGATTCAGGGCTCCTCGTGTGCAGCAGAGCCACGCGGCTGACAGGAGGCTGGACAAGCCAAAGTCACAGGCTGCTTAAGTCAGTTCAGTCACTTAACAGCAATGCACTCTCATGCAACAGGCCTGCAGTGAAGCCTACATGTATAACAGTTATGTGAAGAATGTGAAGCTCTCGGCCTTAACTCAACCTGCACTAACAGGTGTTTCTATTATTAATATTAATGAGTGTAGAATGAAATGCTTTCTTAGAACGATCAGGTGTTTCAATAAGACTGAAAGCTGATTGCTGAGTCTTTATTTGGCTCCAGTTTTTAAACAGGATAACAGAAAGTGATTAGTTTAAAAATGGATCGTTATTTTGGAGAGATGAAAATGTATTTACTTTATTTATATCATGCTGATATTTGACACAGACCGTACCAACTTTAGCTCGCAGCATATTAAAAGCATCATAAAACGATCGTGTGTTAAATTTTAGTTTAAACATAATAACATGGTCAACATGTCAGTTACTGAGCTTCAGAGGAACATTGTTCATCTTGGCTAAATGTTTATTATTCAAACGTGGAACCACTGATGAAAGTCTGTGAACATGAAGGCATTTTTATTATGTCCTTGAATGAATATTAACCACTTGTCATAAAAACATTGACTGTAGATAAAATAGTTTTGGTTTCTTTTACATGTTTCAGCCACGCATCTGCTGCCACTTTGGAGCCTGTGCGTGCGTGCGTGCGTGCGTGCGTGCGTGCGTGCGTGCGTGCGCGCGTGCGTGCGGACAACCTTTTCGTTTCTCAGTAAAAGGAAATTGTTTTAAAAACTGCTCCACTTGTACGTGTGGATCCTATTTCCTGGTCACTGAGAACCTCGGTTTGTCCTCTTCTCCGAGCTGTTGGACTAAACTGTCTTTGAACCTCTAACCGTAGCAATTAAATGTTAACCTAACCCAGTGTGCCAAGAAGCATGACTCACCACTAAACATCGTCATGATTGACGACAATAATAAGTGAATGCTGTGGGGATTAAAAGTGGTCGAGGCTGTTATATAGTCAACGCTCCATCAATGTTTAATGAAATCTAATCCAAGACAGTTCACAGGAACGTGTTCTGATAAGAATTTGTCTTTATCTGGTATCATTACAACCTTCCTGGTATCCATTGTTCAACGTCCAGATTGATTTCGTGTGTGCTCAGTCGGACAATGAGTGAGCAAATCCTCAGAAGGAGCTGTTCAAACTTATTATCACTGGTGTCATTTCAGAGGTACGGTAAGTGTCAGTGCGTGCAGCGACATCAAGTGATGCTGGGTTACAGTCGTGCTTTACTCTTCGTTTTCTAAAAGCAGCTGTGCAGCTGTTGAGGATATGAATTCACTTCCAGGATGCGCAGGTGCAACTGTACTTTTTAATAAAACACAACAGGAAATTAGCTTGGAAAAGTGAATTGAACAGACAAATCCAGTGGAAATGGATATGAAGGATGAGTCTCAGTTAGCCAAGAGAAGAAGAAGCTGAAGCAGATTTGACAGAGAAGCTTTTAATACAATGAAAGATGAGATGATCCTTCAGACGTAGATTCCTGAAGTGTAGTACTTACAAACAGCTGGATGTTGGATATCTGGATATGCTCCACCTGTCCTACCTTCTTCTAACCTGTTATTAAGCCACTCAGCAGACCGTTAGTGGCAGCAATTCTCTGAAATGCAGATGAACCAACACATTAACAGAAGTCTGACTGTTTTTCTCCTCCTGGTGCTACACCCACAGGACAACAGCTTTGAGCAGTTCATCATCAACTACTGCAACGAGAAACTGCAGCAGATCTTCATCGAGCTGACCCTGCGTGAGGAGCAGGAAGAGTATGTCAGAGAGGTGAGCGTGTGAATGGTGAACTCTGGGATTCAATTCAATTTTATTTATATAGCGCCAAATCACAACAAAAGTCTCCTCAAGGCGCTTCATAGATACAGAGTAAAACCCAACAATCATATGACCCCCTATGAGCAGCACTTTGGTGACAGTGGGAAGGAAAAACTCCCTTTTAACAGGAAGAAACCTCCAGCAGAACCAGGCTCAGGGAGGGGCGGGGCCATCTGCTGTGATTGGTTGGGGTGAGAGAAGGAAGACAGGATAAAGACATGCTGTGGAAGAGAGACAGAGGTTAATAACAGATATGATTCAATGCAGAGAGGTCTGTTAATACATAGTGAGTGAGAAAGGTGACTGGAAAGGAAAAACTCAATGCATCATGGGAATCCCCGGCAGCCTACGTCTATTGCAGCATAACTAAGGGAGGATTCAGGGTCACCTGGTCCAGCCCTAACTATATGCTTTAGCAAAAAGGAAAGTTTGAAGCCTGATCTTGAAAGTAGAGATAGTGTCTGTCTCCTGAATCCAAACTGGAAGCTGGTTCCACAGAAGAGGGGCCTGAAAACTGAAGGCTCTGCCTCCCATTCTACTTTTAAATACTCTAGGAACAAGGAGTAGGCCTGCAGAGCGAGAGCGAGCTGTGCTGTGCAGAATCTGCATCACTCTACGACACGGCGCTCTGCACACCTTTGTTGCGCTGGCGGCTTGGCGCTTGGCGCTCATCTGTTTAAGCTCTACAAGCCTCGCCCTTTGACCAGACGCATTATTACTTCACGCGTGTCTCTGTCATGAAAACCCTCTTCATTTATTCCCTTCACGTCTTCCCTCTGTGGATTCTTGGGGACGGAAATGGTCTTCCGCTCCGGCGAGAGTAAACACTCCCCGCTGCGGGCCTTTAGGCTCTGTTTGTTTTCCGAGCTCTGTGTATGAGTGCAGCGGTAGTGACCCCCACGCCACTTCCCTACTAACACCACCACCAATGATATTCCACTCCTGGCCTCTCTCCAGTATACTGCATGGGAAAATACCGCAGTGCTGGAGCAAGAAGGGAGGATTACCAATCAGGAATGCGGCCGGCCACCCGTCAGTTTAAGCTATGCCTCCTGTGCATCCGCCCCTCCCCCCTCCAAAATATCTGTCCAATTGCTTACCCCGACCTATGTTACCAAGCCGTTAGTAGCTATGAAGTTGATGGCTGCTAAATCGTTTTTTCAAGGCCCAGTGAACCTTTCTGAGAGGGCAAGATTGAAAGTGTTCCTCCTTTGAGTCTCCAAAGGGACTCTGGCCTCGACGTGAGGCAGACGGAGCCTGTAGGACATAACATCAAAGCACCGAGGACAATTATGTCTTCAGAACTGATGGAAACGCATCGGTTTATCCTGATTAAATCCTTTTCAATAAACGCACTCGAGTTCAAGATGAAAGAAACAAGATCTGTGACCAACCCAAGTCTCTTTGTTTTTCCTTCCCGGAGCATTTGTTCTCATTACGCCCATGTAAATATTAAGTGCTGCAACATGTGTCTCTGTAACTGCAGCACATGAATACTTGGTAAAGGCGATAGATGAGGTGCACGCTGAAAATGCACGTGCTGTGCTGAGCTCTCCCACATGCAGTGTGCATCAGTCTCTAAAATGTACACAAATGTCTGTATACCTCTGCTTATGCATTTGTTACAGGGCATCGAGTGGACCAACATTGAATATTTCAACAATGCCATCATCTGTGACCTGATTGAGAACGTAAGTCCTGTGTCTGTTCTTGGCTTTTCATGTTCTCCACACTTATGTTTCTCTGGAATAACTGAGAAACGCTAATTTTGGTTAAATCTGGGGTGATTTCTCCCACTCTGTGACTCCAGAGGTGGCGTAAACCTCCTGTGTAACCTCATGATCGGTGTTGTTATTGAAAAGCAGTTCATCATTAAAGCTGATTTTAAGTCTGACGTTGTCGTAGCAAAATGAGATGATTATCCGAGCTGTTGTGAACAGATTGTTCAGCACTGTGAAACACATGAGCCATGACAGAATAATACGTTTCTACATTGAACCCTTCAGAAGTTTGACCCTAAACCTCCTTTTGTTTGTGCCAGAATCAAAACGGCATCTTGGCCATGCTGGACGAGGAGTGTCTGAGGCCGGGGACGGTCACTGATGAGACCTTCCTGGACAAACTGAACACCATCTGTGCGGACCACCAGCACTTTGAGAGTCGGCTGAACAAGAACTCAAAGTTCCTCAACGACCACAGCCTGCCGCACAACTGCTTCCGCATCCAGCACTACGCCGGCAAGGTACCCGAGGCGGCAACAATAACAGCTGACGGATATGTTAAAAAAGACATGTTAACAAATTAATAATATAATATTGTGAATTTTTGCATAGGATAAAATCAAAGTGTAAAAAGAAGTAACCACTTTGTTCAACTTGTGTATGAAAACACCTTTTTGTGAATGGCTCACTTCCCTCTGTGTATCCAGGTGCTGTATCGTGTGGAGGGCTTTGTGGATAAGAACAATGACCTTCTGTACCGGGACCTGTCACAGGCCATGTACAAAGCCAACCACAGCCTCATCAAACAGCTGTTTCCTGAAGGCAACCCAGCCAAAGTCAACCTGAAGAGACCCCTAACTGCTGGATTCCAGTTCAGAGCTTCAGTGGGCACGCTGATGAGGAACCTGCAGACCAAGAACCCAAACTACATCCGGTAAATCTGATCATATCGATTACACAGAAAGAGCAGTTTGTGCTGTTTGTGATTCTCTCAAAGTTTGCTTTGAAATCATTTTCAAATAGTCCAGAGAGTACAGCCGGCCTGCTGTTACTCTCACCGTCTAGCACGGTCTATTAATCTACAAAAAGCGCACTTAAGAGCTGCTGCTGTTGCTGCAGCCGGCTCTACGCACCAGCCTAATATCTGCAACTTAATTTTTGCTTTCCAGCTGCATCAAGCCCAATGATAAGAAGGCATCCCACATCTTCACCGACTCTCTGGTCCGCCATCAGGTGCGCTACCTGGGCCTGATGGAGAACGTCCGTGTGCGACGAGCAGGCTATGCCTTCCGCCAGCCCTACGAGCCCTGCTTGGAGCGCTACAAAATGCTCTGCAAAAGGACCTGGCCGCATTGGAAGGGGCCTGCAAGGTAATTGTTGTTTATACCCTGAAGTGGTGACATTAGGGAATAGTTGATTAGGGGGGGAAAGAGGTCTTGGCCCTGGAAGCTTGCCAGAGCAAATCCCTTCAAGTTTTCAGTGTGAAAATGTGAGTGTGGAAAATGAGAAATGCTCCCAGGTGTCTTTAGCTAAGGCACTAAACTTGACTCTGCTCCCAGTGGAGAGTGTGTGACCAGCACTAATAGACTGTGGCTAGAGCGGTCCACTCCCAGGTGTGGCTGTGTGAATGTGAAGCAGCCGTTGCTAGAAAGTACTCGGATGACACAGAAAGAGGCAAAAGGGAAAATAATTAGGGGAGCTTGACAGCAGTTTACCCAGCAGACCATATGATCTGTATATTTAAATATGTGGTCTAAAACTCTGAGCTATAAAGCAACACTTTTGGCTGAGTTTGGTATGTGTAGATCTAAGGATAAGGAAACTGGCTCCCTCCTTTTTTCCCAGCTGTTTTCATGCATTCCTGTCCCCACTGTGTGCATATGCATGGATTCACATGCAAGTTAACTAAAGACGTGAGTGATTCCAGGGTAAAAAGGTTTGGCTGGTTCGGTCATGTTATATAAAAGCAGTGTGTCAGCAGAGATGTTTTAGGTGCGTGTCGTCACAGCGAGCTTTGTTTGAAGGAAATGAAACCTTATGTTTCGGAACCACAACATGCCCAGACGTTCCCTCCTTATCTGTCTCCTCGACTCGGCCAGACTTGCAGGTTTCGTCCTCTCTGCTGGTGAAGTCACTGATTCCTATCTGCCGTCTCACACATCTGGCTCCTGATGTTTCAGCATCTTTGTATCAGCTTTGTGTGGTTTTAGTTTTCTTCTTAGTCTCCTGACATATTTCTCTGGCTGTTGCTTTCATCGTGGTTTCCATCGTTTCTCAAACTCCATCCTCGGCTCTCTCTTCTGTTATTCCATGAATCCGAATCCTGTTTCTGTCAGGTGAAAAACTAAGTACACCCCATGATTCAGCATCATGTGCAATTGTTTTCTGTGTGGTTTTCATCAGTCTCACATTGTTGTGGTGTAATTTTGGCCCGCTCACCTCACAGTAGTCTTAAGATCCTAAACACGAGACGACTACACCTTAACTTTTTAAGACATTTAACCTCTGATCTAAGAAGCGTGTTTACTTCTGAATGAAAACGTTGAGGAACAGATGTTTGCAGGTGTTTATTCACGCGCAGCTCCCATCACGTTGACGTCTGGACTTTAAACGGCTCCCCTGTTCAGACGGCACAGGTTGAACCTTTGCAAACATGAGCTGTGCTGCCCTGTTTTTTCTTTATTTAAAAAAGAAGAGGCTGTCGTTCCAAACAAGCCATACTTGTTCAGTCTCTTTCTAATTGTACTGTGATGAACTTCCCAGGTTAGCATGCTGAGGCCTGCAAAGCCTTTTCTCTGAGCATTGCACAACCTGACCCCGGGGTGAACTTGCTGGAACGTCCACTCCTAGGAAGATTTTGTTGACACACACCTGAAAGCTCGAACTGACACAACCTGATTTTAAAGAGTTGTTATTTTAATCAAGTGCGTTTGATTAGCAGCGCACGCCTGCGACTTACCCTCTTAATTCCTATGGAAGCAGTAAGGGTGGGACTGCACTGCAATCCTGTGAAAACTGTATATATCTGCGCTCGTGTAGTGTAGGACCCTCTTGACTTTTCTGACTTCCCACAGGGAAGGAGTGGAGGTGCTGATGGCCGACCTCCAGATTCCAACAGAAGAGATCTCTTATGGCCGCTCCAAGATCTTCATCAGAAACCCAAGAACGGTAAAATCCACTCTCTAACCTGGCGAAGCATTTATTTTTTGGACAGCTGCTCGGTATTCCTGCAGATTGGGCTGTTTTGGAGTCGAATGGTTGAAGCCGGTGTGCTCAGCTGCCTTGCTTTCTCACAGCTACATGTTTGTAAAGCAGGGTGGGCTTTGCTTGGAGCCCCCACTTCAACAATTAGCTTGTAACCACCACTCTGAGAACACATGGTTTCACTTAGCTGTCCCATATAACATGGGAAACAGGCTTCTTTCCTCTGCGCTTGCAGACTCTTCAGCTGCTCCGGCCTGCAGCGTTTGGATGGACTTTCTCCCCCACCAGCAAAAGGCCAAACAGAGCCTGGAATAACATGATCTCACACTGGGAGAATTTTTCCATAATTGCTTTTTCTATCTGATCAGCTTATCTGCTTTACATATCTACAGCTTCAAAATCACTGAAACAGAGTTCGAGCATATTTATTCTGCTCCTCAATCACTGCAGTCACACCTTTAGCTTAACTGACACCATTTTTTTTATCTATACAGAAAATAGAATAGTCGCGACGTAGGTATCAGTCAAACTCTGTGGATATATGAACAAACCCAGAAACTTCCATATGTGGCGTTATATCAACAGGCCCAGTGTTCCTGAAGGTAAAGCAGTGACTTCCTCACTAGGGCTGCCACGATTAGTCGACTAGTCACGATTACGTCGACTATCAAAAACGTCTAATTTAGTAGTCGACGCGTCGTTTGAAGCTTTGTAAGATCTCAAAAGACGCAGGAATAAGTAGCAGGATTTAAGAGTGTAATAATGGACTGAAACAGAAGATGGCAGCACTGCATGTTCATGATGCCAGCTGCCGTTAAACACCAAAGAAGAAGAAACTGTGTCCCAGAATTCATAGCGCGACCCATCGCGGCCCTGCTTAGTTTCCAACAATGGCGGCAGCTGGTTAGTTTTAATATTATTCTTATTATTCTTTCTGGGTCACAAAATAAACGTTTAACATATTTTCAGGCGAGAATGTAGCTGTGTAAACCTCAAATATCTGCTCAGTTTATCAAGACACCACATATTTTCAAAAGCGCTCCGACGTTTTCGGAGGCATCTGTTACCCACTAGCTCGATAGTTAGCCGGGGGCTAGGCTAACTAGAGCCGTGAGAACACCGGACTCCCGGCAAATCCTTTTCAAACCCACCGCTGTCTTTCGCTACTCAGGTTAAACATGATATATGAGTCACTTAGATAACTTCAAAATGTTGTTTGGCTTTTTTCAGTGTTTTGTTCCTGAGTAAATCGGTTTGGCTGAGATTAAAGTTATAGTTTTTACACAGCTGAATAAACGTCAAGCAGACAGCTGATTATCAGAAGTGTGAGATGCTGGAGAATTTACTCCGGTGTCCTGTTATATTTTAGATAGCAAGGAGTTTATTAAACTTCACCGAAACAATCTGCAAATTTCATTGAAATTTAATAAACTATCATCTTGTCTTTATTTTTAGTTAGCACAGACCTGAAACACTTAAAGCTGTAAGCTAATGATAGTTATATAAGAGCAGATGCTGCTGGTGCAATAAGCTGTATGTTTTACGTCCAATGGATGATGATCTGATTAGTAGACTATCAAAATAATCGTTTGTAGCAGCCCTCCTCACACCAGTGCAATAACTGATGCGGTCTCATCCTTGAGAATAAGTCGATTATCAAAAGGTCAGTGTTATTGTCTTCCTGGAGCAGTAAACTTTTTCTCCCACCTGCACTTTGTTCTTGTCATTGAGAAATTGGTGCTTCCTCAGTTTAGAACCCCCCCCCTAAAAAGTCCAACTCGTAACCTTTTCCCCTCAGAGTAAACTGACTTTCTCTGACATTTTACCTTCCTGCAGATAATTTGATGATGTTGATAACATCCAGCGTTCACACTCTTGTCTGGAGCTCTTAATTTTCTCCTCTTCCTGCAGCTCTTTTTCTTGGAGGAGAAGAGAAAGCAGTGTCTCCAGGACCTTGCCACACTCATTCAGAAGATCTACAGAGGCTGGAAGTGCCGCACGCACTTCCTGTTGATGAAGAAGAGCCAGATAGTGGTGGCAGCTTGGTACCGCCGCTACGCTGTGAGACCCTTTAATTACACCAAAATACAAAGCGGATTAAAAACCATACTCACCGATGCATAATGACACTTTTCCATCTCACAGCAACAAAAGAAGTACCGGAACATCAAGAGTGCTACCACCATGGTTCAGTCGTACACCAGAGGCTGGCAGGTGTGCATCTGTCTTTGAAATCACTCTGTTCATTGAAAAAAGTGTAGCAGCTGTCGTGTGGAAGAAAATGAAAGTGTCTGCATGTTTCCACCAGGCCCGCAAACTTCTGCGAGAGCTGAAACATCAGAAGAGATGCGAGGAGGCAGTGACCACCATCGCAGCGTTCTGGCACGGCACCCAGGTACGGATATCAAAGAGCGAGGTGTTTGCTGTACCTTGATGGCTTCTGCAGGAGAAGCCTGCTCCTGAACGCTTCAAACTCTTTGGTTTTTTTATTGTTCGCTGTGTTCTTGCCTAAAGGCTCCACAGTATTGCAAGACGGCTGTTCTTTAACAAACCTGTCCTTTAATGTTATTGCTGCTGTTTTCCTTTAATCCTGCTTCTTGTGCTGATCACACAGCTCCCACTTATTTTTTCTCCCCTGCTCCTTTTTCAACTTTCCCGTCTCGATTTTTTTTTCTCCTCTTCACATCTTTAACTTGTCTTACCGAACGCCCACCACATCCACCAGGCACGGCTGGAGCTGAGACGTCTGAAACAAGAAGTGCGGAATAAACATGCTGTGACAGTAATTTGGGCTTACTGGCAGGGAACCAAGGTATTTCCACCCAGCGATAGTGTGTTGCTGTCCCAGCTGCCATCCCTGTTCATCACGTCTTGTCCCATCCTATGCTATTCTCACCACGAAACTGCCTGATAGAGTAGCAGCCCTGCTGAATGAACCTCGGCCAGATTAACGAGCCCAACTGTTCATTTCTTCCCGTTTTCTGTTGTGTGGCTCTTAAATGTGGGATTATCTCGATTTCCCCAACTAACACGCTTAATCCGGCGTCGTAAACTGTGCCGATCGTGGCTGCGACGTGCGGCTCAGGTGTTTTACACTTTCTGTCCAGTGTGCCACACCTCTGCTGCGATCTAAAATTACTTCCAGCATATGCTGCAAACATATGCTGGAAGTAAGAAATGTACATGTTGCCACACATCTGATTATGATTGTGGTTTTTACTCTGGTTAAAGTCAAGAAGCTTCTTATTAATGGATGTGATGATGTGCAGCAGGAAGCTCTTACAGCTCAGCCCGATTCTGCTGGCATGCAGGAAACCATTATCCTGTCAGAATGTAACAATCTCTGTTATATCGAATATTCTTGGAGGTTGTTATTAGACGAAATTACAGCCAGGCTCAAAGCATTAAGACTTTAGTGTCTTAAATCTAAACTGTGGTTCTGGCTCTTTGTTAGTTTGCACCTTTGACGCTGAAGATAATTGAACTTTCTTGCTGGACTTTATTTTGCATCATTTCATCCGATATTCTTTTAAAGCTGACCACACACAGCCTCATTGTGGGGAGAGTCTCCTCGTTCGCACGTTTTCTTGTTGTTCGTCTTTGTTTATCCGCCTTTTTGCCCCTGCTGTGTCGCCTCTGCTGTCCCCTGTTTTCGGACAATTGTGTTTTGATTGCCACTGAAATTAACTTCACCCACAACTGCCACCGCTTCTCATTAGGCCCGGAGAGAGCTGCGTCAGCTGAAGGAGGAGGCGAGGAATAAACATGCCGTATCGGTCATTTGGGCTGGCTGGCAGGGCACCAAGGTATTTGGGAAGCCTGTTGACTTGATTTGCCGTGACTCTGACTTGCCGCCCTCCATCAATCCCACTCCCACCTCGTCCATAACGTGTCCATCTGCTCGACTCTTTCCAAACACTTAAGTTGTATGTAAGACCTCTTATTATGGAGTCTCTCAGAGGCGGACTGCTGGCTGCTAAAGCACAGCAGTCTCACCCATGTGACCAGAATGGTTATTTTCATCTGAACCTGCCTTTGCAGTGCTGTCATTTTTCCACTGTGAGTACTAGTCAGTGAAACGTAGGCGTCCAGTCTCCATACATCACATCAGGGACTGATGTCCTATCCTGGCATTGTTTTCAGCTTCTTCCTCCGAGGTCCATGCTTCACACCGCATGCTGCCTGCTGCCTCTGCATGACTTCCTGTGTAGCTGGTGCATGTGTAGTTTTTGCATTGCTGTGCTGTTTTTTAGAAGGATGAGTTTGGATCCTCTGACCGCCTGAGATGTGACTTTTTCTTTTCTCCTTTTGCACTCAAAGTTGTCAAAGCACCAGCTCTGTTTGCCTTCCAGAAGTTCCCCAGATAAATGCTCCCATGACCCACACTTCCATATTGGTTTCTGGAGGCTGGAGAAGCAGAGCTGTAATTTTACAGTCTCTCAGTGATCACACTGTGCTTGTGTGCAGTGTGTGTGCGCATTTGATGTTGCTGACCTCAGGCAAAACGGTGTCTACCTCCTCTCCCTCTCATCTTCTCCTGCTTTATTTGTTCCTACTCTCTGTCTCTTCCCTCCCACCCCCGAACAGGCTCGCAGGGAGCTCAGGAGACTGAAGGAAGAGGCCAGGCGTAAGCACGCTGTCGCTTTGATTTGGGCCTACTGGCAGGGACTCAAGGTACCTCCCAGCCCCACGGCGCAGCCATCAACAAGTCTGCCACCTACTCGACACCCCTGACTTTCCTCATCCTCCTCAGGGATCTTCTCTGTCATTATCCAGGCGCTGTCCTCGTGACACTTCTTGCATTTTGTAATTTTTTTTAAATGTAATGTATATAAGACAAGTAGTTAAGAAAAATCCATTTTAAATGGATGATTGAGGATTGGACCTTTCTTTCCTCCTTTGAGGCTTTTAATGTTGCAGATGTCACGCAGCGGCGTCTGACTCGTATCTTCTTTTCTCTGCATCTGTCACACTAACCCATGAACGAGCACTTTTTTCTATCCAGCAGAGTTTCTCTCTAGGTGTGTGTCCTTGTCCCTGTTGCTGGTTGTTGAAGTAAACTTGTCCATACACCATTTATTGCAGTCCTAATATTGTTTTTTTTTTATTTGTCATCACCTCGTGCATCACAGTGCACCCATTTCCACCTCAGTTTGTAGACTTATGGTCAGACTGCTTGTTGTAACCATCACATCCTTTCAAGTAAAGTAAATGTCAACGTCCAGCAGACTGCAGTTGTTCGTCACTAACCAAACGTCAGATGTTTTTTTCAGTGTGCTGTTTGTGTTGCGCTGTCATCCTGCTGTCGGTGTGCCTCCTTCTCTTTCCAAATACACACACAGATAAGATTTAAGAACCGACTGAGTTCATTGATTTCATCTGATCTTTTGGTGCCGTTATAGGTCCGCAGAGAGTACAGGAAGTTCTTCAGGGCAAATGCCGGCAAAAAGATCTACGACTTTACCATCCAGCGAATTGTAAGTTGGACTTTTCGTTTTTAATGTTCAAGTTTAACATGATATTAAGAAACCAAAGATGATTTTCTTGTCTGTGTGTCCAGATACAGAAATACTTCCTGGGCTTGAAGAGCAGCATGCCTTCCATGTCCCCCATAGACAGAAAGTGGCCGGCCAGGCCGTACGGCTTCCTGGATGGAGTCCACACAGAGCTCCGGAAAATCTTCCATCACTGGAGGGTCGGTCACAAAAACCGACCACATTCAGCCACATTAAAGAACCATGTTTATAATAACTGCATATACATCAGAATGTAACTGAATGAATTTGTCTCTTGTTCAGTGCAAGAAATACAGGGACCAGTTCACCGAGGAGAAGAAGGCAGTGTATGAGGAGAAGCTGGAAGCAAGTGAGATCTTCAAGGATAAAAAGGCTCTCTACCCAAACAGGTAGCTGAACATCACTGCCATCAAGTGCCCTTTATTTTATTTTATAGCAAGATAAAAGCAACGTGTAGTCACATGATCAAGGTAAAGTGGAGTCTTGTTTTCCTGTATTGTGTGTCAGTGTGAGTCAGCCTTTCAAAGGAGATTACCTGGAGATCAGCAAGAACCCCAAATATCAGAAACTCAACAGTGCTGTGGACGAGAAGGTCCTGCTGGCCGACGTGGTCAACAAGATTAACAGGGCGAATGGCAAGGTCAGAAAACACGCACACACGCACACACACACCACAGTATTTACAGTCCATTTAGTTTGTATGCAAACTGGAAAACCTAAAACAGGAAGTGTGATTACACAGCGACCTTGTGTGTTTAGAGATTTTCTGCAATTTTCCACAGTGAAGCAGAGCCGCCGTTTGTTGTTTTGATGTATATTTCAACACTTTACACGGTGAGCTGATGTTTTTTGACATCATAACAACTGACAGCGTTTTTCTTCCAGCAGACATCAGACATTTCTGGACAGCTCTGCTATGTTGTAGCTCAGAGCTTGGAGCTCACAAGCATTTAAAAATGCATTGAAAGAAATCATGTAGAGGGGGAATGATAGAGGGCTAAAATGTTAGCTTGCACGTTTGCAGGGAACGCCACGGATCTTCCTGCTGACCAAGAAGAACTTTGTCCTGGCTGACCAGAAAACGGGCCAGGTGAAGGCCAGCATTCCTCTGCCAGACGTCACTAGCGTGTCGGTCAGCACGCAGAAAGACGGCTTCTTTGCTCTCAAACTCAAAGAGGTGAGAAGAGACACGATTGTGTAGTTGAGTAGAATTATGACGCCGCTGTGCTCTGGCTCGTTGAAGCCAAAGTCATTCAGGGAGTGAGCTTCTCATTTAGCTCGGCGGGAAGCGAATAAAAATGTCTCCAAGTGACGGACGATTACTGTAAGGCCAGACGAGACACCAAAGTTTATTAAAAGATCTTAATATGTGACTTTCTTCTACTGCAGGGTTCGGCTTCAGCTGTCAAAGGAGATTTCTTGCTCAGCAGTGAGCACCTTATTGAAATCATCACCAAGCTCCATCGCATCGGGGCGACCGCCGCAGACCGGGAGAAACTTAAAGTTGACATCTCGGATGAGTAAGAGCAGTCGCACTGAGAAAGGTGATATTTCTTCGGCGCCGTCGATGTTTTGTGACGTTGCCGATGTTTTCTGTGTGGCAGGTTCCTGGTGCAGTTTAAGCAGGACAAAGTATGCGTGAAGTTCATCCAGAGCAGCCCGAAGAACGGCAACAGCGTGTCCTGCAAGCGCAAGAACAACCGCCTGCTGGAGGTGTCGGTACCCACATCGCCATAGTGAAGTCTCCACTGCTGTCGTTGAGCGCTCGGTCTGGCGGCGACTAAACATCAAACCATCACCCTCCCCCAAAACTCTGGACTCAAAAGCCGTCACACCAGTTTCCCCTCTGGGCCCAAAAATGTGCAGTTATTTGGCTGTTTGTTCTTAACAAAGTTTCTAAGGCACAGGTACAGATGTAACCACGTTGTTTGTTTGGCATAGAAAGCCCTAATCTGGGTTGCATGCCACAGAAAATTATTAAAATGTTTCACTGGTGTTTTGTGAAGCTGGCGCGAAGAGTTGACGCTACAAATCTTGTTAGTGCACAACAGACTTCTGTTTACCAATGGTGACGCTGACAATGATTGTTCTGCCTGTACGGTAAATTAGAGACGTTTGTGACGAGCTCCACAGATCTCGACTCGTCTGCGTTTGAGCAGCTTTAGCTTTAAAAAGATTGCTTCAAATTTGAGATGACCCCGAGGTCTTTTGGGGTCAGCCTGTCGGATTTTGTTCTCTGATGAACGTGAATACTGCACTTGCTTTCACCTCCGCATAACACAAAGAGGATGACCTGAAAATGTATTTGATTGTATGTTGTATTATTTTCTATATTTTCTTTCTCAGAAAAAAGGTGGACAGCTGCAAAGTCAAATGTAATGTGCTTGATTTATTGTAAAACCCCATTCGTATCCATTCTATGTGCCATTGAACAGGTCCTGTGACTTGTCACGTGTCGGCGTACAAACACAAACGTTGTTCCCGTTCATGTCGAGCTATTCAAAGGGTCAAAAACCTTTCCGAACGGGCAGCGTTGACCTGCAGTGCCACTGTATGTTTTGATGAGGCTGCACATGTGATAAATTGCCATTTCTCAACACACTGCAGTGTGCATTGATTCTCAGGCTTTGTTCTGTAGAGACTTCCTGCACTCATATCACAGATTTCCATATATAAATTAAAAGAAGCCCCCTGAGCATCATGTGGGACTGACCAAAACAGAAAGATGCCCGACCAAAGGACAAAGGATTCTTTCCCCTCATCCAAAGCTTTCTGTGACGCAAACCCTTGAACTGAATATTTTTCGTGCAATAAGTAAAACGTTTTGTCTCAATTATTCCCTCTCTGGTAAAACAGCAGTGAGGACCCATAGCAGTTGCCCTTCCTGTGCCATAAGCTGTACATAAGCTTTGAAGGCCGTGGCCCCGACTCGGACAAAGGGCAGTTTAGTATCTTTATTTTAATTGCTGCATTTGTAAAATTGCTGTTTCTGCCACTGAAGTTTGAGTCGGTGTTGTGCTCCGCCCACTCGCTCCTAATGTGTTTTTTGTTGTTTTTTTTTTAGGAAAGGCCAAATATTAAGTGACTACAGATCCTTGATGAATCAAAGAATGGGCAAATTTGGGTTTTTTACAACTTTATAGACGTCTTATTTAAAAAAAAATCTGGTATTCAGTCATTTATACACGGGGAACATTCGCGTGTCAAGAAGCGAGAGCTCTATATTTTCAGGCACGTTGACTATTTGTCTGATTTTTCTGGTGGGGCGTTTTGTACTTTCGGTGAATGTGCGAGGGAATGACATAAAGTAGCTCTTGATGGCTTTTGCAATCCAGGGTATCGTGGTCTGTACATGGAAATTGATTTTGTGTTTTCTTTAATGTAACGCACGACACAGGGACCTGAGAAATCAGCCGTTGACCCTCATGTGGGAACAGATGGGCTGAATTCCAGTTTTGCTGTATTTTCCTGGCTACGCTGCTTTCAGTGCAGTTTTAGGGTTCTTCCTCCCCACTCTCTCTCTCTCTGAATCGCTGTTTTGTATTTGAACAGTTGCTAGAAATGCAAAATGATGTCTGCATTATTGTGTGCCTAATGTTAACCTGTGCTAAGAGACAGATCATGGAAATGCTTCAGTAGAACTCAATGTAACATTTACAAGTAATCTTTTTTAAATTAAATAAAAGTCAGTAATTAATAAATGTTATTCTGGGACACTCTTTGCATTATTTCTGTATCCAGTTATTTTCAAAGATACTTGCCTTTATTATCGAAACCAGTATATGGTTAATACTTCAAATCAAAAAAGGCTTTTTTATATATAACATACCACGTGCAGGCAGCTTTCAGTCATCCGTACATCACACTATTAAGTCTCACATTCCTTTAAAGGGCCTTGGTTGCTGTTTATCATCAGTATCAACTGGGCTTTATCTTGGTATACGAGTGTTTAGGGGGGTTAGTAGCACTGAGGCTGGACGGCCAAGCCTTGTAGTCAAGCAGCTGGCCAGATGTTTTCCATCACATCTGGGGAGAGCTGTCCTAGGGTTAAATTCCGCGGCTTTGGGAGAACTGCCGGCAACAGGTCTCTAGAGAGCAGCCCTCAGATTGAACACAGTGGTAAAAATAGCATACCATTTTGGGCTGCCTAGTACCCGGTTCCCACCACTCTGCAGGCTGGGAAACGAAGGCGGAGTCCCAGCCTCCCGCTGAATATTCAACCCTGAGTGAGATCTCGGAGGAATTGGCCAGTGCACGATCCCGTCTCCTGCAGAACCTGAAGCTGTTGAACACTGAGCAGGTCTGACCGGTTCCTCCGGTGGATTCTGGACGTTCGCTGTTTTTGTCAGAAACGGTGCACAGGTGGGGAAATGTGGGACCCTCCTTCGTTATTTTTATATCAAGGCAAAATTGTTCACTGGTGGGAGCCATATTGGGGCAATCGGTGTGTACAAGCAAATTATGCCAGTTGAGAGATGATAGTCTCTAGCGACATCCTGTGGTTCTAAGGTGACATAACCATGAAAGCTGTGACGTGCAGGCAGAAAATGAATGGTGAGTTATAGATTTTCACTGATTCATGAATCCATAATAACATAAATTCGAATGTCTGATTTTATTTGTAAGTTTTTATGAAAAAATGCTGATGTCCTCACAGACTTCTCTGTAATCAACAGAGTAACGCTTCGGTTTTGCTCACTGAAAGGAGAGAAATACTTAAATAACTTTACTTTATCCACCTTTAACTGTGCAGGACTCATTAGCAAACCTGATGTCTGATCGCGGTGGCAGGGATCCAGTGGCAGCTCTAATGCTGCTGGCAGTAAATAACACAATTAAGTCTACTGTATTATAAACCTGTGCAGACACAAAAACTGGCATCCTGTTTTTTTGTTTCTTGGCAATATGCTAAAGGTCCATGAGTCATTAGACTTGCATCATTTGATTAAGGGTAGACGTACACCACATTCCCAGCACTGATTGGATTAACAGTTGGAAAAGGTTTTATTATGTTGCTTACATTCATCAAATACAAATCTCAGTTTTCATCCAGTTAACCCTTCATTGTCATATGCTGTGCACTGACTGGGAAGCGGGTAAATAAGATGCTGACATTGGGATCTACATGGCACATCATGCTTAAAAAGAGCTGCAGTGGCAGCTGCAATGCTGCTGGCATTAAATAAAAAATGCAAGTGTAATGTGTTATAAACCTGACTCACTCCTGCACAGGTTCTTGCTGCATCATCATTCTGCTTTTTGTGTGCAACACTGCATGCTTGCTAAGTGTGCTAAGAGTGTAACCACCTCATGATCAGATGTGTTTAAAGGTACATACTCGTCTCACACACACATCCTGTCCTGTGGGAGAAGTCCTTCTTGTCTGGTACTGGTCTGAGATGTGTTGCTCTCTCATACAGAATAACCACTCATTGCACTGCATGAGGAGAAAGCGTCTAAAACATGGTCTGAGTCCTGATGCTAAGATAGAGCTCACCTGGCAGCAGTCGAGATAAATGGGAGCCTTGAACAATGTTGACGGCGCTGATGATGCCTTGTCCTCTTTTCTGTTGCATTTGTGGCACAGATTTCTTTCAAGTGTAGAGAGCTGACTCTTAAATATATCAGCTTGGTTTGTTCACAGCTTCTTCTCAGTCTGGCACTGACAGCTGAAACATCTCTGCCTCCAACTGGAGCTGTGCAGCTGTTTGGTAAAGACACTAGGGGGCAGTCAAAGCCACCGACTGAAGCCAAAGCTAACCTCTCTTGTAGATCTCTCACTGGTTTCTACAGATTTAACATTTACAAGTTGAAAGCAAAGAAAGTTTTTGAATCTTCGAGACTTTTTGAAGTGACCATGTCATTTAAGGTGGACCTCATACATGAGGTAACTCGCAACACGACATAATGACCATAATTAATAAATAGAGAATTGATAATGAACCTTCAGTTAATAGTTACACAGCAGTAAAATCATAACTAATAATGCTTACTGATTAGTAAATGATTCATAGATGATGTGTGTAATGCTTTTTTTAAAGAACAAATAATTATCCTTTGATTGTTTTTGCTTTTATTTTCTATGTTTGATTAGGCTGAGGCACCAAACGTATTCAAAAAGGTTTAGCTTAAAATATAAGCTCTTATGACTGAGACCTGTCTCACTGTTTATTTATTTTATTATTATTATTATTATTATTATTACATGAATTAACGACACAAACACAGATTATTAGCTACAGGCAGATAAAACATGCAGGTCATCGTTTAATGAGCGCCATCAATTTTTCTTTGTGAAGGGTTTCCTGCATGGCCGGTTCTCCTTCCATACATGGAAAATGTAAAATTAAATGTATATTGTTATTTTATTATTCAACCCGTTTACTAAGGTCCCACTATAAAGGTAGTATTTCAAGGGTGGAAATAAGCTCATCATGCAGCCATTTATCCATGCAGCCATCTCTTGTAGTTTCTTGAATATAAATATAAAATGTAAACACTGGAATTAGTTAAATGTCCTGGGAAGTCAAAGACAGCGTAAGTAAAATAATTATAGAAGGACTTGTAATATGTGATGTGATTTGTGACTCTGTACTTTATACTTACCTTTATTTAACATCCTACTTTATCCATCATTTAAACGCTTATAGTCATATTTCACATATAATATCGTCATAAAGCCAATTATGTATTCAGTTATTTTAGGATGTTTTAAAAGGTTCTAATGTGAGACATCACCAAACAATAACAACTACAAATTAAAATATGTCATTTTGCATTCCTTGAACAATATTTTCATACTGGGATGCTTAACCAGCTTCCCCATGAGAAACACTGGACTACTCCTTCAGATCTACGAACAGTGACTGCAGATTTAGCCAAAGAACGACCAAGCAGACTCAAATCAACCAGGCAGCCATTTTTATGCTCCTGGAACAATTACCAGGTCTTAAATTTACTGCTGCAAAGTGCCAATAAGATCAAAGTTGATCCAAAGAATTTCTAAGTTCAATATGCAACACCCCTCCTCCATTTCTCCTTCTTCCAACCTTTTTTTTTTTGATCCATTAATTTAATGTAGCATATCATCAGAGATGAAATCGTCATAAATAATCCTCGTTCTGCAGGACCACGAGCTGTCGTCATATTGTGACCTTCTGGCTGTAACTCAATTAGGATAGCATCAAAGACATAATATCAAGCACCTTGTATGATAACAATTTTCAGAAATGTCATCATTGAAATGTTTGTTTTTCCCATTAAACGATTGTTATGATTTTGTTTGGTTGTGGGGTTTTTGTTTTTTCAAGGCAGTGGGCGTAAATTAGCCTGTGTGTGAAGTTGGTTAACCATATTGACACTATTGAGTTGTCAACGCGTCAAGCCTGATTTCATTATTGAGTTTAGGATGTAGATGTCAACATATTGGTCGCCAGCTTGGTGATTTATTTTGGCATAAATCGATACTGTGATTTAAATAAAAGCAGCCCTGAAGACCAGAAACAGACAGGGGAAAGTCATTTCTCTTTACCTTAAGTCCGATAGCTAGTTTTGGAGTTCATTTACTGATGTTCTTCTTTTTCTTTTTATAACCATCAATATAAAGAATAATTCAATGTATGATGAACTTGCTTTGCAGGGGCTGATGGTGGCATGAACAGGAAGTAGAGACCCAGTAACAAGAAAATGAGGTTGTGCTAAAGGCAGACGAGGACGGACACCCACCGACAGGGACAGACACAAAGTATCACATTACTGCCTCTGGCAGCGTGTCAGGCAGTCTGAAGGGAGGGACTGGGGATGGACCAGATCTGATTAATGAGTGCTACTGGGTGGTGGAGACTCTGTCCCCACTCACCCTTGAGTCACCAGCACACTCAATGGCTTCATCAATTTGTAGCCATTATAGACAAGAATGGATCCGGGGGTGGAAACTAGCTTCTGCTCCACCATCTGTGGGTATCTGCGCGAGTAGTAATCATTTCTTTCAGATTATAAAATGACACATTTATGTGCTGAATGCAGCCACTAAGTTAAAGTGTCTGTTTGATAAAAGTTTGACTTTATTCAAATATTCATGGCTTTTAACTAAAACTGTGTTGTATCTGCACCATGCTAAAATGCTAATGATAACTAGGCTAACCTGCCAATGTTTGTGAATTTTTTCCTCTGGGAACTACAGCCTATCAGTCATAATTGACTTAAACAATGGTGATACATGGGAAGTTAACATAAAATAATGTATTTATATTGTAGAGATACTTCATTTCATTGGAAAAGTAATGATTCTCACAGTCTGCTAGTGGCCCAAAATCAAAGGTAGAATTCTCCGGACACTATCCAGTTGTTAAATGATGATGTGATAAACCCTGCTTCCTGCTCCAAACTACAAGGCTGTTGTGTTTTTAACATGTTTTGTATCTTGTTCTATTTAATCTGAACAAGCCCCTAAAAACAGTCAGTGATCACTGTCGGCCTGTCTGGGTTTTTATTACCACTGTTCATTTTAAAGCTCAGTTTTTAAACCCTTACGATGTAACTACAGCCCAGCCCATGCAGCAGTATATTAATGACTAACCTCGTATTGTGGATGGATTATCTCAGTTGTTCTCCTGACTGAAGTTTACAGCATCCTGCCATTTGTGCCTAACCATCAGGAACCCTCTCGTTAACTTTTATCGAGTGGAAAAAAGTTAGCGTTCATCCTCCAGCTTCACTGTTTATGCTATGCTAACATAGCTGTGTCGCTAGCGATCACGTAGCACATCATTATATACCAGCTAGCCCAACTTCAATAACCCTACAAACGCCACTGCTGTTTAGTTTTCTGTCTTCATTTATGTTGGAAGTGATAGCAGAGCTGTACGTTTGAATTTTTCAGAAATCTCTCAGTCAGAACATGCTATATCATGTTTAGGTATCATGCTATATCAAGCTAGCGAGCTAACTTCCTGCTAACTTCTAACTCCGTTAAACTTCATAAAGTCTGTTTTCATGGATGTTAAACTTTATCGTTTACCTGGTAAAGCAGCAACGCTGATCATTATTACAGATGAAAGAATTTAGACTGTTTGTGACTCTCAATGATGCCACAGTGTTCGTTTGACTTTGGGACCTGAAGCGGCGTTTGGACCCTGAAACGACTGATGATGTCAGACTTACAGACCAGATGGATATGCAGTGAATGTGTATGTACCACAAATCCAGCTGCAATCCAGCTAATAATAGTTTCAAAATGTAAGTGCTAGACTGACCAACCAATCTTAATATCCTTATAACTTCTCCATTAGCTTAGCATGAGAAAGGGCTTGAGCTCACTTTCTGCCACACAGAGTCGCTTGCATTGCATTACAAGTTCATGCAAGTGATAACACATCCTGTTCCCTGTGCAAGCAAAAGTTGGCGTGTTTGTGTGTGCATCTGTGTCTTTTAATGATCTTCACATAGATTGCGTGTGAACACAAGCAGCTGCGACAATGATATAGATAAGCAAATAGCTTCACACACATCGTTAGGTGCTCATTTACAGACATTAGGCAGGACAACAGGTAGCTCAGAAACTAGCAGGCATGTATGTGAGTGTATCTGCCTCAGTGAATATAAATTATTTGTAACATGCAAAGGCTGTGAATTTATACATTTTAGTGCAGTAGAGCACAGTTTTGGCAGCTATCCATCTTCCCAGCAGCTTACTGCGTCCGGTTACTACATCAGGTTGATTCTGTGACATTTTCCTTAAATTTCAAAAAGGCCCCAGGCTGCTTCAAGGACTACGATGAAATATTTGCTCTTCATAGTATAAACTGTCTCGTGGAGGGTGAAAAGGCAGTTAAAACTGAGTTTCCTGATTGGTGCTTAGAAGCTGTTTAGAGCAAAATTGGAAGGATAATGACTCTTAATCAAGACATTATGGTCCCCAATGGTACTGATGATTTTAACGCTTGCTTTTTAAATTGCATATTACTGTAACTAACGCATTTGTTCAGACTGCCGTTAGATGAACAGAAATTGGCAAAAAGTGTGGAAAAAGAAGACAAAGTGAGGAGCAGAAGGTTGGGGGGAACAATAATGACAGAAGACATAACACATAAGCAAAAGGATCAGTGAGGAAAATGAGACCTCTTCCTCAGCGTGGCACGACATGCATCAAGCAGTGGCAGCCCCTCCTCTAAGCCCGTCAGTCCTAAATGACCAGTTAAACCAAAGGTTTTTCTCTTTTTAACGCTTGGAAACCTTCTGAAACACAACTTCATCCTTTAACCCGTCCCAGGCTGGAGATTCCTGCACGACAACCAGGCGTCATCTGCTATTAAACCAGAACTGGCTGCCATTTTTAATCGCACCTTTCAGTAAAGAGGTCGTATATTAAATTAATGTTTTTTGAGCAGATTCAGTCACATCATTGTTCATTGTCTCATTGCTATAAACTGAGTGTTTAGCTAAAGTACACGATAAAACTAAAATAACATCAATAAAATTAAGTGATGGGGGCACAGGTCTCATTATTTTCCTAAATACTCCCGAGTGTCTTTAGAGCCAGACGTTTGGCATTATGTATGTGGAGCTGTTACTGAATGAGTTTGGAAAAATATGCCGAGAGCATCATGGAATAATCATGAGCAAAGAAGACAATGATGAAGAGTTGCTTATAAAAATACTGTTTAATGCTGTTTAAACTCAGAGCACTCATGTATCTGGCATGTAGTGACAGAAATTAATTTGGAGGCATGTTGCTGACATGTATCAGTCTGGAAAGGCTAAGAATCCTTTTCTAAGGTTTTGGGACTGCAGTGAACCACGGTGAGAGCCGTTATCCACACATGGAGGAAACTTTAAACGATGGTGACACTTCCCCACGTGGCCAGACAATCCCAATTACTCCAAAAGTGCATCAGTGACTCATCCAGAAGACCCCAAAACAACATCTAAAGAACTGCATGATTGAAAATACTCGGTAGAGTGATGGTCTGCGATTGCTGTGGAGTGGCTTAAATCAGATTGGCAGGATCTTAAATTAGTTAAGAGTAGTAGTAACAGTTTTTAGGTCTATGGGACAGTTACTTTTTCCACGCAGGGTCAGGTAGGTTTGGACAACTGTTTTTTCCCTCATTAATAAATGAAATAATCATTTTACACTGAAATTCATATTTCCCTACTTTGTGGAGTTTATATTTAGACATTTAAAGCCCATGGTTTAAATTAAGAGGAGGATGTGTGCAGAATATTTGCAAAATAAAAGCGATAGAAAAACATGAAGGCTGCTCCGTGTCTTCAGTATGAAACAGGCTGAGATTCCAGCTTTTCTTCATTTATTCAGATTGTTTTCAGCCCATATATCATCATGTAGGTCACTTCAGGATGCGCTTTGATAAGAATGCAACACCCCCACAGCAGCCAGCGATGCAATATTCTAAATCTGCAACCTAAACTCATTCCCAGAGTTACAAGCTTCTCCCTCTGGCCTTTTTTATTTAATCTGCCTCACTCAACAATAAAGGCATGTTTCATCTCAGCGTGTCAGGTACTAAAGCAACCAGAGGAGAAGGGGAACAAAATAAAGCTGATGTGACAGTGTCACACAAGGTTACTACAAAGAATTATGTGTTTCCTTCTTAACCTACCACTCACCCTAACACACACACACACACGCATGCCACTGATTAAATGCCACAAACATGGATTGGTGGGAGTGTCTGTGGATCACAAGGCTAATTGAACTGTCTCAGCTGTGGAAAGAACGATTATTAGTTATAGAAAAATGCAGGTAAGAGCGGACAAGAAGAGCAGATGTCTGTTCATGTCATATTCAAGCAAACATATAAAAGAGGAGATTGCTATTGTGATTCGATAGAAGTTTACTTTTATGTCTGTGTTGATCTGTCACTATGTTTATGGCTAAAATATCTCAGGAACTGGAAGTTCATGTTCCCTAAAGCATGATTTATAATGATTCTGGTGTTCCCTTAATGCTTTATGTGAACAAATATTGACAGCACTGGTGCAAAAATAGCAGTTTTGTATAAGAGTGGTTAGCACAGGCTTCACATTGTCGTGCTGAGGAACATGTGTGCGATGAGCGCTTTGAGATCCTCGCTCTGAGGAGCAGACTGGGTGTCCCACAGAGCAACAGATGTTTAACTACTCTCCCCAGCCACTCCTTTGCGGCCCAGTCACTGCCCCTGTCTTTGTGTGCTAACCAGCTCTACGTGTGTCTGTCTCCTCCTATCATTCACAGACCTCTGTTTAGGAGTAATTAGCTATGTGCCTCCTCTCTTCCTCCACTTCTACCCTGAAGCCTCATTGTCATTGTACTGTCATCTCACCCTTAACTGTGCTAAGTAATAATCATCCAATCTCAGCTCTCCGCCTCGCCTCCTTTCCCTCTCCTCCTCCTCCATCCCTCCCTCTTGTCCTCCTCGTTATCTCCCGGTCTGAGTTTTGAAGGCTGTCATTAATCAACTCATTTTGAACAATGTTGAACCTTGCAACCCCGAACACCCACCGCTGCTCAACTAGGAAGTGTTCCATTCCCCTGCGGTCCATTAGGCCAATCGGAGCAAAACGAGGGTACGACAAAAGATACAATAGAATCCAAAAGCAGATTTTGGACTAGATTCCACAATAGGACGCAGACAGCTGGGGAACAACAGGCTTTATTATATTCTATCTGTTGGGAATTTGAGGGAATTTTCTTCTCAACCCAAAGTCTCCTGGGATACACGGTCATGTCTTACTTTACTAAAATGTGTGGCGTGTTAATCCCTGTCTGACGCCCGTATCTTTCCTTGGTTGCGTGGTGTTGATGATGGGAACATGCTGCTGAACTCTCAGGCGCTACCTTGCAGCAATCATTAGTGTCAACTATTGGAAAATACCCACAGAAGCCTGCACAGAGTCTGTCCTTTGCAAAGTCATGAGAGTCACGAGATGATGTGCATAATTTCCACCCACATTGTAGCCAAATGTGGGTGGAAATTATTATTTTTTTAAATTGCACAAATTCTATTAGAGGTTCACTGCTGTACTAGACCCCGTTTAACAAACAGGTTCTTGGCATAAAATAAGTGAAATAAAATCGGCTCTGCCTCTGCACTTCAAGAATGGGGTAACCTTTTTGCCATTTAACTATAGAGGTCTGACAGAATCGCCCACCTTCTTTACATTTGTGTATGAAAAGAGGCGACATAAACGCTTCTTTTACAGCTGAGGGTAGAGGGGAGCGATGGGCTGGCTTGTTTTTCTATTCTGTGGCTTGCTCTTATCCATTATAACTCTGTGATCTGCATTGTTGCTCTTGTCAGACCAGTGTGTGTGTGTGTGTGTGTGTGTGTGCATGATAGAAAGACAACGAGAAAGGGAGGTTAAATAAAATGCATTAAATTGTAAATCATTTAATTTAAATCAAGAATTTTAACATGAATGGAAGAGCAGCCATCCTTCTGAAAGAATAAACATCTGCTCTGCTTCTTTCCTTCAGTTTCTTTTGTGTTAAATTGGACCAAGAAGGACAACTTTTTTGCCAGGAGAGAACACATTCCTCCTTAAATGTAATGAAGACAACCCAAAAGCCTACATCACAGCCTTTCACCTTAAAAACTCTTCTCCCCCCTGAACCGACGTCCTGTGTTAACTCTTAAATTTCAGTCATGTCTTCTAACAACACGTATCTGAAAACTGAACAACGACAAAAAGTTTGCAGCCCACTTAAAACCCTCACTCCTGATTTCCGCTGTTATAGCTGAAGATGAGTGAATGTGGTTGATGAATAATGTCTCCGTTTAACAAAAGCAGATGTAGAACAATATCTTATAACAGGCCATCTCTGCTGTGCAATGAACAGAAACCATCTATGCACAGATGTTATATGAAAACAAAGACTTTTTTAAGGATGATTAAAATGGCAGTCTAATGACCATAAATCACAATTCTAATATATTACCAAACACGCTGTTTCTATTTGGTGTTAAATTTTAAATATCAATGTCATCAGCCTACAGAACCTTATCTCAAAGGTTATGATATTTATGCTTGGCCATCAAGAAATGTTAGACAGACTGTATTTAATGGTGAGCTATATCCTCGCTCTGCCTTATCTAATGCCCGGAGAAGAGATCACAGGGTGGTAATTATTTTACAGTCGGTTTTTACAGCCTTGGATCTGTCCAACATCACAGTGATGTATCTGACCATCAAAGACACCGAGAACGAGTCGCCCATGCTATAACATAAAGCATTTACTTTATAACAAATACCCAAGAATTTGCAATCGAATTGCTTGCTCTTGTTAAAACAGGATACATAATAAATGTTATAGAATATATGATGAACATGCACGCTGCTTTGTGGACTCTTCCTGTTCATGCACAGTTTTGTGCAGCACGCTGATGGGTGCATTAGCCATGGATAAGACACCTTGCTGCGCCCATGCTTTAATATTTGATCAGTGATGTAAGTTATGGTAATTACACAACATTAACTCCTGCCATACGCACAGCTCTTCCAGTCAAAGGAGGCGGCTGATAATTTACTCAAATATATATATGTATATGTAACGTTCCAGCACACACATGCAACTTTTACTTTAAACACGTAGGCTGTTTCTCTTAAATGCTGTGTGCTCAGTTCAGCAGGTGTTGGTGTATTTGTCTTGGACATGAGAACAGTTTGTTTTCCCAGGTCAATGACTGTCTCTTATCAATCCTGTAAAGTCCAGCAGGAAATCACACCTGGTGACTGTGGAAAATAGTCTATATAGATGAAGGCTGAACCCTTTAAGCGACGCTTAATTGCTCAGTTTCAGCCTCTAATTAAGATATTGTCTGTCTGTTTGTCTGCGACACGTAGGAATCAGTTTAGGTTGAAGGGAAGATCTCCTGGAAAACTATAACTACTTACATGCCGTCCTCTTTTGTGCACATTAATATATAAAATACACTACTGCATGCAATAGATGAAGAAGAACAGATACAGCTGCTTGTCTGCACATCTCTGTCTTCCCTTTCCAAATCTTGGTTGCATGCACCGTGTGTATAATTGATGAATAAATGCCAACTACTACGTGTTTTTTGTCACCTGTGTCTACTTTGCCGGTGTGGTTCTAATCTACAGGAGGGGAAAACAAAGAAAAGTTTGCTTTCTCTCAGTTTACTGCCCTTTTATGTGCTCTGTAGTGTGGTGATGACGATAATCATGGAAGCGGCTGCTGATAAGAACAGTTGGGTTTCTGTCAACCTTAGCAGGCTATAAAGTTTAATCAAGAGTTAGCTGTAAAATGATTAATTTTTGTCATAACTCTAAGTAAGATTACAGCAATTAAGGCAATATAGTCGTCAAGAGTGTTTGCACCTCACACATGTTGGATGTGTAATATAATGAGTGTGTAAGAGGTTGTGTGAGAAAACTACACCTCGACTTCACCTGAAACAGGGTTAAAGATAGAGGACGCAGACATTTAAGGAAGAAGAAGTTCACATTATTAATCTTTCTTTCCTTTTTACAAAGTTCTCCTACACAGGTTAATCTTTTCTGCTTTGAGATTTATTGACGCGTAAATGGTTCTAACGGGGGCTTACAGGAAGCCATTTCTGTGACCTAGTTGTATGCATAAGAAGGACGAGATCAATTAACACCAGAAGAGTTTGTGAGTTCCTGCCCCTGTGCTTCTGCAGAGCTCTGGCCAATCACAACAAAGCAGACTTTGTCGTGCGCTTGGGTTCGAGTAATTTTTGCGCTCACTGTCGGAGCGGTGAAGTGTTTTTTACACGCAGAGTTCGTGCAGTGGGTCAGAAAAAAGGCATTTCTTCCGTGAGTGGAAATGACAAGCTTAACCCGTGTATCAAGACCTTAGAGAAACATCGAAAGTTCATCAGAAGAGTTTATTTCATTATTGAAGTTTAGGTTCGGGTTTTAAAAACAACAAAAACGCTTCACACGAAATAACATCAACTGTTCAGAGGACACATCTCGAGTCAGAATGACAGCCAACATGGAGAAATCCAAAAACTTTCGAATTGATGCGCTGCTGGCGCACGACGTGGACCAGAGGACGGACACGGACAGTGCGTCCCCCGGGCTGTATCACAGCAGGAGCCCCGGAGACAGCCCGCTGTCGACCGGCGGCTCAGAGACGCCCTCCTCCCCTCATCCAAACTCCTCAAACTCGTCTCCGGCGCAGTCTGAAGTCCTCTCCAAGTCTCATCTCTTCAACCTGTCCCAGTCGGGATTCCCTGCCCTGCATCAGGTGGGTCTCATCGGAATGCACCCGAGCTCTGTGTATCCCGTGGCGGCCCTCGGAGGCCAGCACACCGCCTTCATGTACCCCGGCTTCACGCAGCTGGTCCATCCGTATCCGGAGCAGCTGAAGGGGGTCACCGGGACGCTCCCACTGGAGCCTTGGATCAGAGCCGGGATAATGATGCCCAGACTCAGAGAGTATAACGGTGAGTTTGCGTGTTTGTTTCCACAGATGTGCATTTTTCTCGCCTATAAACTTTATCATTGTTATTTTCGTACATGGTAAGAATTTTTCAACATCTTAATTTTTGGATCAAAGTTTTTGAATATTTAACAAAACTTGTTATAACATTCTTCTGCTGGGTATTAACATTTAAATAATAATTGAATAGTTGCAGTGTTTCTTTGTTGATCACGTATTTGGCCAGTGTGTTAATTTATGTAGAACAATAAAGCACTTCATAAATTGATTCTATATTTTTTCTTTAGTTATTGATTGTTTGGTGCACAGCTGCATGTGTTTTTCTCTGAGGTCGTTTATTGTAAAGATCACTATTACCTGTGTGTTCGTATTGAAAGTGCTTTGACATTGAGAAGCTGTAGTTTGAGGACGATTTATGTCATACAAATAACATGCACTGTTTATGGTAAAGGTAACACCTGATACAGACCTCAGTCAACTGATCACACTTATAGTGTTTTCATTAAGGTAATGGACCCCTGTGATGGTTTATTACTCCTCTGCAGCAATCCTGTTATCATGACCCTCCATCAAAGCAATAACTGTTAACTGACAGAAACACTGTGACACAGGTCGGCTGTGGCAGCAATGAGAAACCAGGATTTGGGAGTTTGTAACATTTCCTTTCCTCCTTAATCCCATTTATAGATTACCTTTGTGTAGGCCGCCATATGATTTGCTTCCTTACAGGCCTACCAGTCATAACAAGTGAAATATTTCCACTTGCAGAGACAAATTAATATCATTGATATGTCATAAATAATTTGTCTGGTTTCTCCTCAGCACCATCTCAGACAGGTTTGTTGGGGAAGTGTCGGAGGCCCAGAACAGCTTTCACCAGTCAGCAGCTGCTGGAACTGGAAAACCAGTTCAAGCTCAACAAGTACCTATCCAGGCCTAAACGGTTTGAAGTGGCCACCTCGCTCATGCTAACAGAGACTCAGGTTAGACTATGCTGACAAAGTTAGTGAATGACCATATAAGCCAACAATGGCTATTTTTTGTGTGTAACATTAACAGCTCCCTGGTGTTTCATTTTTACTACATTCTTGTCAGCATTTCATATACCAACTTCATTTATTCTCAGTTCAGCCAGCTACATTACTAAATAGTCCAAACTGTGATGATTCCTGCCATTTCCAGGTTAAGATCTGGTTCCAGAACAGGCGGATGAAGTGGAAGAGAAGCCGCAAAACTAGGGAACAAGTAACTCCAAGCAGCCTCGCGGACAGAGAAAGAAGTGGGATGGATTTGAAGAGTATCAAACGTCACGGTGGCTCTCGCACCTTGAGCCTAGAGGATGAGGAGGAGATGGCAGGGGAACACGAGGATGCGAAAGAGCAGATAAAAGAGCTGAGAGAAAGTTCCTTTGGCTCTGTTGGGTTCACGAGGCATTCAGGAGGAGAAATGGGAAACTACAACTCTTACTCAGAGGAGGAGACTGAGGAGGGAGGCCCAGGAACAAAAACTGGGGCTTTCCCATCATAAACTCGTCCATGTTTTTATTATATGTCTTCTTATGCTCATTATTATTAAAATAGTAATGCCATTGCAATCCTGTGCACGAAGACGGTGGAATGAAAACAACGTTTTGTTAAAAGTTTTGCTTGGTTAGTTTGTTTTTTAACAGCCTGGATCATAGTGCTAAACCAACTCCAAACATCTCAGTCTGTTATTAATATTACATGAAATCAGAACTGTTCAATTGTTATGTACCTGAACATTTAATGCTTTAATAGCCAGCTATCCATCCATGAGTTATGACTTTAAAATCAACAAATAATTCAGACTTTTTGAATTTATCTTTATGACTTAAAGCCCACTTCCCTGTCCTGCCACCTGCAATAAACACATTTATCTTTGTACGCGCATGCAATTAAACTACATGAACGAGTGATAATGGCACTTTCATAGAAGGTAGTAGACAATGAGACAGACATAAAATAAAACTAATGGTGTCAGTGTGGATGGTAATATTATCCAGGTTTCCTGGTCCGTTACAATACGTGATTTACGTGAACTCAGCTGATGTTTCAGGGCATAATAAACACATAACAGGCACACTGTTGTATTTTTTTTAGGAATTTAGTTTGTTTTATGATATTGAATGCTTTCCCTTTGTTTTAGTTTCTTGGAAATGCTTGTATTTAGTTAAAGCCATGGACTCAGTGAAATATCTGCATGCCTTGCTTTTCAAGTTTGCCTTCTCATTCCCCTTGTACTCTGTAAAAAATATATAATTTAACAGTTATAGAATTTAATATATTTCTTTTTTTTTGCAATGCAATGTCAGAGTTTTTGTTTGCTTGTTAATAAAATTTTCGAAATTACCTTAAATTCATGTGGTTTCAAGTTTGTTGAAAAAAAAAGAGAAACTTTGGATTATGAATTATAATTAAAGTTCTATAATTTAATAAAGTAGACACAGTGTGGCTGAACCATTTAAAGGATGATTACCTGCTATAACCTAACATATCTCTGCATCCGCGTATTTACCGTAAAACTACGTCACAGCGTCACTACTCTGGTTACGTCCTCACGTAGCAGTTTGCAAATGACCCTTATCAGTCGCCGTAATTTCTTCTGGAGGCTTGTTGCTATGGAAACGACAACGCAACAACGCTGACCCATGTCTGTTCCCGGTGTTCGCGGTGTGTTCTTTCTTCTTCGTCTTCATTTTTGAGGCAAATAAAAAGTAGTTGAAGAGTTTGCTCCGCGTGTCGGTAAGGTGAGGTTGTTTTTTAGCCACCAACCAGTTCGTGTTACTGACCGTAAAATGTGTCTTAAACGGGAAAGAGCTACGTTACCATTCCCCGTGTTTCCTTCTGTGTCGAGGACTAAGCGTCTTCTTCCTTTACAGCCATGTTAGCGGAGACTCGGGGTCCTGACCCGCTGGTGTCTGCCGCTCCACGGGAGGCCTCCGTCACTGGCAACGATATCAAAGTAAAGTTCGGCATCATTGTTTTTTTCCTGTTTGAGATCTGTGAGAATAACCCTGTGCTGTGCTCACATTTACGAAACTGTGTTTGTTTAGTTTTGTTTACTTTATGTCAATGATGTAAACAGTATACAGAAAATAATCCAGTAAAAAAACACTACAATGTCACAAAGTTATCAGTGTTTATTTATCCAGCGTCCCTGTTGATTTAAACCTCAATAACAGCAGTGAACACATTTCTAACTACACATAATATGTGCTACATAAGATACAAATGATTCCCGTATTATCTTGTTTTCATAACTCCATAATTGTGCTCCACGCAGCAAAGCAAGTAGCAGCTAAAAACAGAAACACTGACTAAAATTTAACATCTTCCTCTCCTATCTGATGAAGATCTTTATACTTCTTTTTGGTTACATTTATGTTTGTTGCAAAAGTTGCAAAAGCCCTTAAATTATGACCTCCTTTTCTCAAAAAACAAACAAACAAAAATATGAATAGTTGCTGGTAATTTTGTTTTTCTCTGGGAATTTGTGCTGAATTTCACTGATCTGTAAATTTCAGTATTTCAAGCTGTACGAATAGTGAAATGGTCCTTATGGCCTGCAATGTGACAGATCCAAACTGCTTTTTGTTCTGGAAGAATAAAAAGTGAGTGTAATGTACTTGTGTAGTTATTGTCCCAGACCTTTGAACAATAGCTTAAATAAGGTGAACATGGAGTGATGTGAAATCCTGCTCTGCTTTGTTTAGTGCTGCTTGTTGACACTGAAGGAAGAATATATTTAACGTGTCCTTTCTAACTATCTATAATGTCTTTTTCTGTATCAACACCATCTATCTGGATCTTTATATTTGTATTTAATCCATTTACAACTAACATCATTAATCATAATTTGTTCTTATCAAGCCAAATCTTTAATTGAAATATACTGTGTACAAAAAATGTTCAGTGAATGACTTCATCCATTCCTATTGGTCAATGTAAAGTTTGTACAAAAATGTATCATTTTGAAGATATAGTTGCCTTTTCTCAAAGAGACATTGCTGTATGACTGTTTCAGGTCCACTATAAATGTTAAAGATAGTTTTGAATTTGGAATAAATGTTTTGTTTTTTGTGTTTTTCCAAAACTCACATCTCTTGTAACACCAAACCTGCCAGGATCCAGGGATTCCCCACAGGCAGAGGGTTGGGAAGTGTCAGCGACGAGCACCAAGCCAAAGAAACTGCTTCTTTGGAGTGGAAACGAGACCAGAGCTGGCCTGGGAGGACTGGGACCTGGGCAGAGAATTTACCAAGACATTAGTGTTAAAGAACGTCCACAACAAGCTAAAGAAGCTACACATAAGGTGTTTAATCTGCTCTGTGCAAAGCTAAGCTTTGTTTTATCCCTGCAGAAAACACGTCCCTCGCTTCCCTTCACAGGCCTCCTGTGTCCAAGATTTTCTCCACCTTGGCTCCTCACATAGCTGTCATCAGCCCCGGGACTTCCTTCTCCATACAAGTCACCTTTAAACCTCTTCAAAGGGTAACACATGTCAAAATCAGATAGAATACTACTTGATCTTCACTGATTTTGAAATATGAAATGTACTAGTGCTTTCATGCTTATGCAGCAGTATCTCTGTAGTCAGTAACCTTACATGATACAAACTGATGTATAGAGAGCAGATAAATATAAAAGTAATTTAACTGTTTCAATAAAATCCTGAGTAGATGATAAACTATTTAAATACAGCAGCTCACTTTGTGCTTTGAAGTCTTCTGCTTGTGTACTGCTGTGTGTGTCTGAGACAGTGTGAGTATGAGGACAGCATTGAATTTCAAGGGAAAGAAGGCAGCTTTCATGTATGCCTCCGTGCCGTCGTTCCCTCTCACACCCTGGAGGTTCCTGAGTCTGTGATGCTCCCGCTCTGTGCTGTTGAACACTCCACACACACTGATTTCCCATTAAAAAATGCCAGGTACACGGTTATGTCTGTGTGTATTTCATTTAACTTGTATGTGTGTTTTCTATGTTGGGAGGAAATAGAAAATAGAACGCTTGCTTTTATTTTACTTTAATCGCCTCTTTTTTATTTAATCCTGTAGTAAACTCCATACGTACTTCCAGTGGGAGTGTCCTGCACCATTCCAGCTCCGTCCAGAGCAGGGCCTGCTGAAACCCGGTCAGGAGTGTCACACCACAGTGGTCTTCCGGCCACAGGAGGCACTGGTGTACCAGCAGCAGGCTCTCTGCAGGTTTGGAGAGGAGGGCAAGCTCGAGAGCAGCTGCACTGTCCTCCTACAGGGACTAGGTACTGTAACTAGCAAACCAAAGATCTGACCACAGTGTCAGTGGGTAAGGGTTAGCGTGAGAAACTGTCATAACTGTCAGCCTCCTCACTATCTCGTTTACTTGTACATCATGACCAAAATATAAAATGATGGGCTTGGCCCACTCCCATAAAGATAACGTTTGCAACATCACACGATGAACGTAAAATACAAAAGGAGGAATACAAAGTTAGCCTAAATACTGTTTTCCCTGTAAAATTCCACTCTAGGTATTTTTAGATCTACTTCAAATAGTCAAAAGCTGACACATCGGCCTTTCAAGCATCTGTTTTACCTGCGACTTTTTATCTTGCTTTTTTTAAGCTAAATATCCACATCTACTGGTGAAAAATCCCAGCAGCAAAGGGGGAGAAGATAATGGTGGCCCACTGGTGGACTTTGGTCCTGTTGCTGTTGGCAAGAGTTTGCAGAAACACTTTGACATTTTTAACCCGTCTCCGGTGGGTGGTGCACATAGACACGTAAGTGCAAAGGTTCACGCTCGAAGCCTTCTCCCACACATCTTTGCATCCTTTCCTGCAGGTAACGGCGTCTTTTTCTCTGTCACGGCTGCCTGGTGGGGTGCCCTCGTTTGGATCAGAGTTCAGCTGTGATGCCACCCGTGGTAGGGTGGCTCCTGGTGGATCACGGCGGGTTTCAGTCACTTACTCCCCTGCTGTGGTGGATACTGTTTCAGTGGAGTACTTGTCTCTAAACTGCAAAGGCACGCTCAGTGAAAGTCTGCTCAAACTCTCTGGGCGTTGTATTGGTAAGAGGCCCAGACATGAAGGAAAACTCAGTTTCTCTGTAGCTTTAGTAAAGCACATGTACACTCCCAAGAAAGTTGTATTTTCAAATAATAAAAGGAAGATAGTTTATAACCCAGATAATCTCCTTTTGCAGGTCCCAAAGTTGCCTTGTCTTCCTCTGTGGTGGATTTTGAATGTGTTGAAGCAGGAGGATCAGTTGTACGGACGGTGGAGCTCGTTAATACTTCCACTGCTGAGGCTTTCTACCAGTGGGATATTGACTGTAGTGGGAACAGTGTGTTTAGTATCCTACCAGCAAGTGGCGCTGTTCTCCCACATAGCCACACCAGAGTGAAGGCAGCCTACAGGCCCACACAGCCTAATGCACACTGCAGGAGAGTGGCATGTCTCGTACTGGACGGGGTAGGACATGTTAAACACGGCACGGAGACAAGCATTTCTACCTATGTGCTTACATAATGTCTCTTTTAGGAGCCGGTGTTTCTTGACCTGATTGGTACCTGCCACTCAGGGCACCAGAAACCTGCCATACTAAAACCTGAACACTTGGTTGTGCACACGCTTCAGCAGGACTGCAGACAGAATTCACCACATGCCCCGGCAGCCCTGCGGGGAGGTCATAAAATAGAGTCTGACCAGAAAGGGCTGCACTCCCCTGTGGAGGGGGTATGCTTCCATTTTCACATTTCTGTATTTAAATTTCAGCGAAGGCTTAGACTTGCCTCTCTGACTCGTTGTCTGTGTCATTTACAGCAGTTCATGTCAGCCACCGCCGTGGAAGACTTTTACCGGGCCTGCTTGGGGCACACGGATCCTCTCTGTTTGAAATCTTCATTGTCATTGCTACGTGTATCTGTGGCCCCTACTGAACTGCTGTTTAATCACAAGCATACATCCTCTTCATCTCCTTCATCTGCTTTTACGCAGTCGGTCTCTATCACAAACCACACCAGGAGGAAACTCAGGTACGTCTTCGTGTCCTGCAGCGTGGCTTCTTTTGATGTTTTTGTTTTTCTGTCTGAAATCTACCTTTAATTTCTGACCGCTGATGCTTATATTTCATGTATTTCCCTTCAAGTCTCGTGTGGACTGCCGCCCAAGAGTCTCCATTCTCCATCGCTCCATCATCCTGTGACTTGGCTCCACTTAAGTCCACCTTGTTCAGAGTGACGTACGCGCCCAAGCAGCTCAATACTCTGCACGGAGCGCAACTTGAGTGCTTTGCATACGATAAGGTATTATTATTTTATACACTGCAGTAAACTGTGCATTACAACAGGCAGCGGTGCTTTTCTGACTTAGTATAACCTGGTCTTAAACAGTCACATGCTTTCAAACCTATGCTGTCAATCATGCGTCTTTGGACTGTGCAGCACAGTCCAGACACAGGTGTGTGTCCGCCTTGGTGTGTGACCATCAGAGTCATTGGCCACTCCTTTCAGCCAGGCAAAGAACACTTCACTCCACGCTGCTCCGTAAATCCCCCTCACGTGGTAAGAACAAAAAAGATGCACTTTCTTCAAATCCCAACTCATGAGGAAAATCTTTAAGATAATAAATGAAATATTCCTTCTTAGAAACAACATCTGGAGCTTGCTGAATGATTTTGTTCTACTAGGTGTTTCCAGCCCTCAGTGTCATTTCCTATCGGACAGTCCTGCTTCACAATGTTGGAGACTGGCCGCTCACTTTCTGTTTGGAGCGCAGCTCAAACCCTGCCCTGGCAGAATCGGCGTTTGTAGTTCCAAGCTGTGGTTTGATCCAGCCAGGAGATCACCAGATCCTGTCCCTCAGAGCAGTGCCAGCAGAGGATAGTTCTGACCAGGGGTTTAAATTACACCTGCAGCTCAATGCATCTAAACTCACAAAGGTGCGGCCCTGCACGAGACCCGTCAGTCAACAGTCACTCACGTTTTTACCTTATTTTTATTTTACTGTCTGTTAATGTCTCTTTCTTCTTCAGGAACTGACAGTTGTCAGTGTGGTGGAAAAGCTGTGTGTGTCTCTGGAAGGAGGCAGCACTTTATATTTCCAGCCAACAGCAGTGGGCTCGCAGGCCCAGCGCACCCATCACATCAGGAACCGAAGCCTGTTGCCAGTGAGGTCGGCTGCCTGATTTGTTTCTGCGCTCTTATTCTGGTCGTGTTTTCCGACATTTTTCAGTGTATTGTTTGTAGTCTGGACTTACCTCAGGATCATTCATCTTGTCTACAGCTGGCTTTCTCTGATTTCCTTTCATGATAGATTCCAGTGGAGCATTCCAGAGCCAGACCAGGAGCTTATCTCTGTCAAACCAGATGCTGGTGAACTGCATCCCAATGAGTGCTGTGTGAGAGACTGAGAGAGGAGTGCACACTGCACATTTATGTAGACAGTAACTGTGGAACTGTGGAAAAAAAAAGCTGTTTCATTTGTTTATTTTTACTACAGATGCAGACGTGGACCTTCAGTCCGCTGGCAGAGAACACATACACACTAGAACCTACTCTAACCTACTGGCCTGTCCAGTCACATGGATCCATCAAGTCACACCTCACCCTTGTAGTGGAGGGAGTGGGATCCAGGGGCTGGATAGAGGTGGAACTATTCGTGTGTTTGAGTGATTTCAATATGTACACATGCTTGTTTTTGTTTTTTGTGAGTCAGTCATAACCGTAGACAAATATTGCAAGAAAATTCAAGCAATCATTTTCTGTAGCTTTGGAACAGCAGCAGATCTTTAGAGGTGCCTTCCTTCCCAGGCAGAGAAATCCATCCTTGTTGTGGGAGAGACTTTGGTTGGAAGCTGTCGAACTGTTGAGATTCCTGTAGTAAACAAGAGCCCCTGTCCAGTCTCCTTCGGCCTCTCTGTGCAGCAGATACTTCTGGATGATGAACATCACTCTGACTCTGCAGCTCAGCCAAGTGGTATCTCGTTTTGTGATACACGTATACGTTCATCTGCACTCTGTACTTTTTGATTCTACTAGTGAGACTGAATCTGTGTCCTTTTAGCCCTACAGCTGGACTTGGAGAGGGGAACTGTTGCCTCTCACTCCACCATGGTGGTCCGATCCACAATCAGACCGAACAGGCAAGCCGAGTACCTCTGGACCATCACATATACAACTCTGAATGCCAGTGGTAGAACACATACACACTCCATACGCTTAAATGTTTACTGCAATTTAACTCCAAGTCATTATTAAGCAACACTGCCTGTTTTATCCTGCTCTCCCTGGCTGTCTCTCTCCAGGATGTGTGATGTCATCTCCCCAAGCGCTTTGTGAAGTGCGAGCTAGGGGTGTGTTTCCCACCCTGCAGGCGATGGATGCGTGGAGCTGTGGCTGTGTGGGTAGACTCAGCAAGACACACATATGGAAACTCTTCTCACTGGACTGTCTCAACGACCAGCTGCTGTCCAACCCGTCCTCTGAAGAACTGACCTTTCAGACTCCCACCAGGCACAGGTCAGCATCTGAAACAAGCAAAAAAACTAAACAAAACAGAAACGTAACCCTGGAATAATTAAAGTTTTTTGGTATTTATGGTAATTTTTTGTATTTGAATTATTTTGTATTTGTTGTAGAACAGTTTGTATTTCCTGAACGACAAACAGTCATTTTAAACCTGCAGTGTCTGGGTGTGGTGCGCACCACCCTGTTGTCTCCATCTGTCTCTAGCCTGCACACAAGTCCTTCCATCTTCACCAAAACCATGCTGGATGTCAACTTTGGTTCGGCTCCTGTTGATTCAGATCCTTCAGACTTTATGTTGATGCTTCACAACCCTGGGTGTATTCCTGTACACTGGTATGTAAATATCATGCCTTAAAGTATACTATTATTACAGACCAGTCTGCTCTATACGCCCTGTCATTTTTCATTTTTGTTGTTGAAAGTAGAGCGTATGTGATGGTTTGAAGGTAAATTCTACCATCTACTGATAGTTGTCTTCTTCTTTGATATTAGGGCCTTCTTGTTTCCGGAGGATCAACAGATAGAGTTGGAGTACTGGGCAGTGACGGGAGAGTTCAGTAACACAGAGCTGTCCCAAATGAAGGTCTTACTTTTTTGTGTCTTTTGTTTATTCCATTTTGCAAGAAAAAATATCAATATTATGATAAGACAGAGATAAAAACAAAAGTAATGTTTCATGTTTTTCACAGGTTCAGGACAACCAATTGTTCAGTGTTTCACCTCGCGCTGGAACTTTGCTCCCAGGCCAGAAGAGGGCAGTACACTTCAGCTACAGGTCAGAGATCATGACTGCACATGTCCCATACTCATTACACACTGACTAAAATCTGAAGCAAATTAATTGATTAAGCAATGAACTAATAAACTGATACCAAAACGTTGTCGTTCACAGTCACGTCTTTGTTGGGACGGATCACTTTCCTGTTGTGTTCAAGCTCTCATATGGCAGAGAAATCTTGGTGAGGCTTTTAAAAACTTTATATTTACGCAGGTCTGACAGTGCAGTAAAAATAAGTCACCTGACAGTTTTGCTAGTGTCAAAGGTAAACTAGCTTTGTGCTCCTTTTACATTTTTGACCTTTTTTTGTGATGCTATGTCAGATTAATGAATGAGGGGCATGACAAACAGATATTTATGAAGTCAAAGAATCCAGTTTTATTTATATAGCACCAAATTGCAACAGCAGTCGCTTCATGGCACTTTATTTTGAAAAATAAAGACCCCACAGTTATACGGAGAAAACCCAACAATCAAACAACCCGCTACGAGCAAGCACTCAGCATTCTGTAAGAACTTATTCATGTGACAGTTCACATTTTAAGGGATGATGTACTTTCTTTTAACATCAGCACATTCGCTGCATTCAATTGTTTTCATTGTCTTTGTGTCCATTTCATGTATTCTGTGTGCAGCTGAACTTTCAGGGGGCGACGGTGGAGAGGGATCAGCCACATCTCCACTTTGACTCCCACCAACACTTCTTCACCTCCGTAACTATTGGAGACTGCAGTCCTCCAAAGCAGGTGTGTCTCTGCAAGTGTGTGCAGCGAGAGGATGTTTACAGCCCAACGCTTGGAACGAAAAGATTTGTGATTGTTTGTTTACCACGCAGGTGTATGAATTACACAATGGTGGGGCAGTGCCAGTGTGCTATGAAGTGGACGCAGCTGTGTTGTCACAGCTTCAAGCTGACAACTTTGACCATCCAGTGCTGCGCTGCCTCAATCCACAAGGAGAAATTCCTCCAGGGAAAACTGCAAAGCTGGAATGGATCTTCTCACCGTTGGAGGCGAAGACGTATCACGTACGACATCATACTCTGCACATCTTTCCCTGTCGTCAGGATATTTACACAACCTGATTCCAGAGAAGTTGGGATGCTGTTTAACCTCCTAAGACCCGAACTCTTCCACGGCAGCATTTTTAATTTCTCTTTGACATTTGGGCTGATTGGGGCCCGATGAATGTAAAAACAAAGAATTACCAGATTTTTTTTTACCTTATTTTTGTTTTTATGAAAAATCAGAGCCACATATGAGGATATTAGTTTAAAACTTTGATAGAACAATAGCAGTATAATGTCCTCGTAAGTGGATATCAGGCCCTTGTAGAGCAGAATTGAGTATTTTGGTCTGAATAACCCAAAATGTGATGTCCACGTATGTGGACGGCAGGTCCTAGGAGGTTAAAAATGTAAATAAAAGCAGAATGAATTGGTTTGCATATATACATGTATGTATGTATTTATTTATTTATTTAGAGTTTATGAGATTTTGCCTTTTTTGGAACTGGGTTTGAATTGTGTTTTGTACTTCACCAGCTGGCATTGTTATCATTTAGGTAATAATCATTTAGAAATCAAGAGGAATTAGAAAGATAACAGATGAGTAACGATAAACACACTCTGTCGTTTCTGTATCCCCAGGTAGATGTTCCTATCCACATCGGAGGTAGTGACTCAGCGGTCGTGAGGTTTGAGGGACGTGGGCTTAGCAGCCTTACACAAGACTCCTCACACCACTGTAACAGCAGTGACTGTCAAGCTGTTGTACCCAGTGGTACGAGGGTGCCCTTCCCGGGACAGGTGAGACTACGTTCATTTTAATCTTTTTTGTGTATCATTCAAATATTATTTTCATTGAATTCTAACATGTTTGCTTTATGCAGGTGTTGTTCCTGTCTGAGGACAGCATCTTCCTAGGTGACATCCCTGTGTGCTCACAGTCTTCGAGAATCTTCTTCCTCACCAACGTGTCTTGCGCAGACACCGCCCACTATGAATGGGACCTGCCCCAACACACCAACCAGCAGGAAGAGGAAGGTGCAAAGGTAGCCAAAAAAACATAGATCCGCCCTCTTTGTGTGGCTCTGTTTGACTGTCACGGATCACACAAACACGGCTTGTATTCATTGTTGTACAAGCCATTATTTTATTCTCTTTCTCACGTTGATGAGCGTTGATGTGCTGTGTCAGGTTGTGCAGATTCACCCAGACCGAGGTCGTCTTTGTCCGGGGGAGTGTGCCCTTTGTGTCCTCACCTTCACTTCTACTGATTACCCCACAGTTCATCAGCTGGATGTTGTCTGTCAGGTAACACAGACGCATCATCGTAAAGTTTAGGTTTTGTTACAGGTGGCACAAAGGCCCAGTTCACACCACTGAGTCAGTACAATGAGGTCTTTGTCATGTTCCACAAACCATTTCTGTGCAGAAACTGCAGCATGGTGTGGTGCATTATCGTTGTTTGCAGCAATGCTTACTGTTGCCCTAGGAAGGTCACAGGCCACCTTACCCACGCAGGGTCAGATGTATCTTCTCAGGGTTCTGTGCTTGGACCTCTCCTCCTTCCTTTATACATGTTACCCCTGCCACGTGTCACCTGCAGGCACGTTATGCAGACGACACGCAGCTCTATTTTCTTTTAACCCCACTGACATTCGTAAACTCAAAGCTTTGCCTGCTTTGATGCTGGATGGAATAGAACTTACTGCAGCTAAAATAAGTACAACAACAGAGCTCCTGTCTGTAAAGTTAATATGGTAAAAACCTCAGGGTCCTTTTTGAAAGCACCTCAGCAGGATTAAACATCTCACTTCAGACATCCAGTCTTGTTTTATGCAGCTCAGTTTTACCTAAAAGAAATGTTTTAAACCATTTTATCCTTGTTCATCTTCTGTCTTGTGTCATAAATCAAGTTTTTTGTTATTATTTTTATCATTTCCTTGAATTGTTGCGTCCTTTTCCTCTCTTCTCTAGGTTACTCTGGAAGCTGAACGTACTCGGTATAACGATGCTTTGCAGCGCTGGGAAGAAGAAAGAGAAAGACAAAAAAACGAATTTATAATCACGGACAAAAACATCACAGCGAGCCAAAGAGTTCTGATCGACGAGGTCTGACTTCAAAGACTAATTATTACATTTTTTAAAATCATGTAGAAATCAAAAGTATTTCCCTCCTTGTCTCGTCACAGACACTCCCAGCAGTTCCTGTAAGAAAAGGTCCGCCACTCAGAAAATATAAGGTGGTCTCTGTGATTTTATTATTAAAATAATTACGAGACTATAAAAGAACATGAAGCTTTTATTCTGACTTCACGTTCTCTTTCCACTCTAGACCCTTCCTCCCATCTGTGCCAGTGGTGTGTATGAAGCAGCCAGTGCAGGCACCAAGCTAAGAACGGCCGAGCTGCAGGCACAGCGACAGATAGCAAAAGTATGGAGGCGCCCCGACCCCCCCAGACCTGCTCTGCTGTATCTCAGGGTCACAGCACACTCCCATGACCTTATAGAGTACCTAAAGAACTGTCCTGATTACTTTAATAAGCATTATAGGTAAATCAGATACAGAATATGTTCAGTCCTTCATCCCTGAGCTTAACTGTAGATGCTGGAGCGATGACATGTCATTTCTGCTGCTGTTATTAGAAGCCTTCAGTCAGTTCAGATGCATCATCCTGAACCCACCGTCTCTACTGGGCTTCCTGCTCCAGCACACAGCCCCGACAAAGAGATCCTCTTCCACATACTCAGCTGTCTGCTACGGTACCGCCCACGTGTAGAGTAGACAGCCTGTCTTATGCATTTATTCTAATTTATAGATCGGTGATATTTAAGATGACAACACTGAAAATCAATCATGCATGTTCTTCGTATTTCAGCGACATACTCGATGACTCCGCCTTCATCCAGCGTCTGATTTCTTCGGCCTCCAAGCCCGACACCTACCGGCCCGCGGGATCGTCCTCTCCTGACAGATCATCGTTTCCATCCTCCTCCTGTCAGTGTTTGTGTCCCAGCTCTTCTCCCCCCGCCAGGCCGCAGACTCGGGCTCTGAGCAGGGCAGTGGGCAGCGAGGAGAGTGCAGGGTGCTCAGGAAACACGCCCCACACACGCGAACATGTGTCTGCTTTCATGAGTGAACTTGTTTTGATGAACACCCTCCAGAACCTGATGATGGAAGCTGTCAGAGGAGAGCTCGTCCTCACGGCGTGCCCCCGCTCTAATATCTTGCCACCTGTTAGTACCAGGTGAGTACAGACACACTCACATTAGCCTTCGCAGCGTTTCCTCTTTCTTTAGTTTGTTGCACGAGTCAGAAATGGACTCTAATTATTTGACGCATTGTTTGCTCCATTAGGAGGAGGACGCCCAAACCCCCGACCGGGGAGGAGAAAACTCACCTCTGACACGAATGAGATGCTGAACAACTACATGTGTCGTCAACAGTTGTGTATTATTTACATCTCGTGTGAATTTTATTCTGAAATCTCGATCATCTTCAGTGTTTGAGGCATTCTTGTTCTTCCCTATAAAAAGTCAAAATAACACACAGAAGCTAAGGACGAAGGTTAGAGCCGTACCGAGCGCCATTTAATATTTCTCTTACTATTACTCACATAAATAGAAAATATAATTTTCAACAATAAATTAATAGCAGAATAGAAAATAGCTTTAAATATACATATTACCAAGAAAAGCTGGCAATAAAGGGAATTATTACCCTACCCCAGCTGGCAGCAGACGCTCCACAGCATCTCAAATATTACTTATAGGTCCTAACAATGTTTGAGAAAATCTTTTAATGGAAGGGATGTGTATAATTTAAGGTAAAGTTTGTTATATGAGAACAGTAAAGAAACATTTTTGGAATAAATCCTCTAATCCAACATTCTGACACCATGTCCGGATGTATGAGAGTAACAGATTACAGATTACTCCCCGTCAGTCTGTCCATCCTTGCAAACAGACTGCCAGCAAATTCAGCTGTTGTGTTCACGATCCTCAGGTTTTGGCCTCTTGGTATCGTTGGTACCCCGAGCACATTACAAGCTGGTTTGTCTCACTGTGGATTTTTGGTTGAACTGGTTCGCTGCTTGATTGTTAAACTTGGATACAGCAGGAAAGATCTTGTCGTGAAGATACTGGATCTGTTCCTCTTCAGTTTGCAGTTTCTCAAACTCAAAGTAAGGGATCTGTTAGAGCGACGAGACGAGGAAGAAAATAAATACGGATCAGCTTTGACATTTTTGACCAACACAATAAATATAAAACTTTAAAGATATGATGTTAACATGCCAAAAAGAGAATTTAACAGTTCATTTCAATGAGCAACAATAGCAATAAGTTTAAGTTGGTCCTCTCAGTTTACAAAGAAGAAACTCTTACATTTTCTGTCCGGTTGCAACCGTTCAGTTTCACGAGTATCTTCTGGGGTTTTTCCCACTTACCTCCACCAGCTCCACGCCCATCCTCTGCAGGTGTCGTCTCTTTGTGACTTCCTTCCCCAGCAGGTGTCGTGTGTTGGTGCAGAAACGGTTTGGATCATCCAAACACAACACAACTCTACATGCGCACAACACATGAAGAAAAGCTTAATTACTCACTTAATTGTTGTTTTAAACAAAACAGGGCTTCACATTTTCAGCTGATTCAAAATCTAAAGCATGTTTAAGCCTCATTTGTTGAAACGCTCAGAGCCAGATCAGTTCTTACCTCTTGTAAGTGTGATCCCACTGAGACGGAGGCAGAACAAATCCACTCTCATCCAGGCAAATCTCCACATCTTAACAAAAAGGAAGAAATGGAAAAAACGAACTTCTCGTCACAACACGATCTATCCCAGCACGCAGGTAATACACTCACGGGCTACAGCTCTTATCTCACATATCTAATCAGCCAATCACATGGTAGCACCTCAGTGCTTTCAGGCTTACAGACAACTGCTGAAGTTCAAACTGAGCATCAGAACGAGAAAGAAAGGTGAGCCAAGGAGCTTTGGAGGTGTTATGTTGCTGGGGGCAGACGTGCTGCTCTGAGTATTTTCTATTATACATTTTCTCATCTCTAGTGTTTACAGAGGGAGGTTTGAAATAGAGGAGGGCGGAGCAGGTCTCTGCGTAAATATGTTTTATTGCTATCAGGGGAGAATAACACGACTGCTCCTGGTTTACAGGAAGGCATAACTAACTCAAATAACCACTCATTCCAACCAAGGTGAGCATCTCTGTGAAACCTGGAAGCTGATGGGCTTCAGCACCAGGAGGCCAGACTGAGGGCCTCTCCTGTGAGAAACACAGGGCTGAGTTTGTTGAGTTTCTGCTACAACATCCAGAAATTTGAGTATAGAACATGAAAGCATAGATCCGTCCTGCCTTTTATCAACTGTTCAGCCTGCTGGTGGCGGTGTAGTGGTGTGGGGTGTGTTTAAGTACCAACTGAACATCGTTTAAATGCCACAGCTTAGCCGAGCATTGTTGCTGACCTTGTCCATCCATTTATGACCACAGTGTACTATCTCCTCATGGCTGCTTCCAGCAGGATACAGGATACAAAGCTCAAATCATCTCAGACACGATGATGAGTTCACTTTACTAAAAAGGCCTCCAGTCTCACAGAGAGCCTTTGGGATGTGACAGATTGGCAGATTGGCATCAAGGACGTGCAGCTAAATGTTCAGCAGCTGTGTGGTGCTCACATGGTGACCAAAATCTCTGAGGAAACTTTCCAGCACGAGGGGGCCAACCCAGACTGTACCTAACAAAATGTCCAGTGAGCGTGTAATAAGCATGAAAGTCAAATACCTGAGCTGCAGGTACTGTGATGATGTCACATGTCCTGTTGTAGCTTACCTATAGTGTATCCACCATGAATCATTCTGGTGGAGTAAAATGTGCCCCCCAGCAGCTGTGCTAGAGGACCTTTGACCTGTCTGTATAAAAGACGTTCCATTGGTGTCTCAAAGGCCTGGCCTGCTGATGAAAACCTCTTCACGTGAAGAAAGAAGGGCAGTCTGGGACCCTGGCGAGGAGAGCAGTAAAGACAAATCACTCCTGTTATCGAGGAGCCAACGCCTTCTTTTTGTTTTCGAGTTAAATGAGAGCGTTGTGGTTATAATTCACCTCTGACAGTCAGAACTCGTGTTTACAGTATGAAAAATTATAACCCTGTTCACAGATTCTTACCCAGTAGTATGTGCACTCTAACATGGTGGAGAGGTGGAGCTGTGTCAGCTGCCCCAGTGTGTTTTTGTCCAGTGGCTCCCCCTGTGCTGCAGGGCACAGAGAGCTTACATCAGAGACACCGCGTAGCCTTGTGGGTAAATACATAATCCATGCAGTTATATGTGCAATATATTCTTGTACTGTAAAGAAGTTGTTTCTATTTGCTAATGCTTTTTGACAGCTAGCAGAGAAACTAAGATCCATCCATTTTCTTCCACTTGTCTGATTCAAAGCTGGGCTGGAGCCTATTTAGAATGAACCTAACAGGCATCAGGTGGTTCAGACTGTGGGAGGAAGCCGGAGAGCAGAAACTCCACAGACACGGTGAGAACATACAAACTCCATCATCCCTCTCAGACAGGAAATATGGAAACACCCAAAAATGAACAGTGACAGACTTTTTCCTCTCCTCCTGCTTTTCACAGTCTGGAATAAAAGCCCGGCGCGTACCTTGCAGCTTCTGTAGAAAGTGTGGGCTGAATACTTTGGTCATGTAGTTGAGAGGGAAGCGTTCCAGGTGGATGCAGGCGTGCATCACGTCAACCAGCGAGCGAGGCTGGAACTGTGAAAACCTCTCTGACAAGATGCTCTCCAGCTTCTTAAACATCTGGCTGGAGCACTGATGAGGAACAGAGCAGTGACACATTACAGCAGATTTGTAATAAATATGCAAAACATAGGATCTGTTTATGAACTCTGAGAATATGAGAAAACCTTCACCTGTGGCAGGTAGTTGAGCCTCCCCATCGCAACAATTTGTTTGGCTATCTGAAGGGTGGTGTGGTTCTCAGCGTGGCGTACAAAGTTTTCAGCCACAGCCTCAAAGAGTGGCTCAGAACGGCACCTCATCTGCACACAATACTCCACGATGGCACCGATCAGCTCTGGATCGCACTTCTCCAGCCTCCCTGAGACAGAATGAAAACTTATTTTCTGGTCTTTTATTTTTTAATACACAAACAGTGAAATCTGATCAGAACAGTCACAGACGCACTGACTTAAGTGTATAATAAAACTATAAAAAACACACCTGGCAAGTGTTTCTCCATAGCCGCCACGAGCTCTCCATCATGCTGTTTCAGAGTCATTAAAGCAGTGAGTACCTTCATGATTTCATCATCACGAAAAGCTTTAAAGACCCGCGATGCCCTGTGACTCAGCCTCAGCACCAGGGAAACAGCCTGTGAAACAAGTATTATATGTTCTCACGTTACTTCGTGTAAAAGCATTAAATATTATTATTATTATTGTGGTTCCTAAATGACAGAGATTAAAATTTGTGGCTGTTTAAGTGACAGCTGGTTTGTCATCACGAATCAAAGACAATCAAGGACGATGCTGCTGCTGTGTCTACCTGTGTCTGCTGTAACTTCAACAAGGACTGCAGAATATCACTGACTTGACCGGCTTTCAGCCGGTGGACCAGCCTTCGTGTGTCTGTGTGCAAAGCAGACAGGATTCGGGTCTGCTGCTGGCTGGCAGGCTCACAAAACCGCGTCAGCAGGGAGTAGACCATGACAGCCTCACTGGGAGAGACGACATCCTCCTCCACAGCAGCGCACACACAGTCCAACACCTCTGTCAGCACGCGTGACCGGCGGCCTTCCAGGGCGCACACCACCTCACCCAGGCGGCAGAGTTGTGCCACCCCGATGTCCCTGTTGGAGAGCAGTTCCAGGCACTCATTCATCAGTGTGAGGACAGGAGGGCTGTGGGCTTCCAGGCCAAACTCAACACATGCTCCAAGTAAAGAGGCCAGCCCCTCTGCCCTGTCACTGCGGGGGAAAGCTTGCAGCCTGGAGCACAGTTCAGCGATGACATCCTCTTCAAACAGAGACTGAATATCGAAGAGAGCAGCTGCTTTACTCTGTGGTTTGGTATATGGGATGTACGGAGAGAGGGCTGCTCCTGGTGCCTTTTGAGGTGCTGTGCGTCTTCCAGTCCGGTCCCAGCTCGGTCCAGTATCTCTTTTCCTCAGTAGTGGAACCGCAGCTTCGCTCATCAGCTTCACGTCTGTGCCGCGCGTAATTTGGAGACATCGCGCTGTGTTGCTGCCAAACTCCACACTTGTGCGTTTTCGCACTGAACCACAATTTAGAGGAAAAGGTGAGGCCGCCCTGACCGAGGCCAAGAGGCACATCAAGGACTTCATTTTCTCCCGAAAGATCCTGAGTCAGAAAACCAAAGAAACCCCTCTGTCAGTACAGATGACAACTTCGACACTCAACACAAAGTCATTATTGACCTGACGGGCGAATCTACTGACGGGAAAAACATCAGCGCAAACTCTCAGAGCGACTGCAGAAAAAACAGCAAAGTTAAAAGTTTTCAAAGAGTCATAAAATGTGCTCACTCTGCTGTGAGACGTGCTACAGAAACGAAATCCCTCCTGCTTTCTGTCTGATTGCTGATTACATACCGTCAGTCAGGACCACAGGCTGCTCCTGCTGCATGTTACAGAACTCCCCTTCAGTGTTTGGTAATGAGGTTGTGTAAGGTGCCATGTCTTTGCATGTGCTGTCACACCGTGGTCACACCATGTACTGCACGCTGACTGCACGGTACATACTCATATCGCCGGGTTAGTGGAAATCTGGCGGGGGACGTCCTCCCACGGGAAATTCATGAGCTGTGGCTGGCCGTCTACCCGTGGACACGTCCCAACCTGTCAGAAGATTTTATTCTGATATTTAACAACTGACCAACAAATCTGTGTCTGCTTGGAATCACTTGTTAGTGTTGTTTCCTATAAACGTTTTTTGAAGTCTGAGATCCGTTAAAAGGTCTTACTGACTGAAATTCTTCACAGTCTTAAAGAAAATGACAAATTCACTTAAATTCACGGGGTGAATAAAATGTGAGATTCTGGTCTCAGACTCTTAGTTCCTCTGACATCTTGAATTATTTCTAATTTAGAAAATGCTTAAAATAACTGACTTTGGCCCAAAGCCTTTGATACATGTTACTTATTGTTCGAAATTATGGCAATTTTATCACAGTCAGCATAAAGGAACACACACACACACACACACACACACACACACACACACACACACACACACACACAATTATGACCTCAGGTCAGAGCAGCGTTCAGGGCCAGGGTGAAAGCGCCCCCAGGACACAGATCTAATTCTGGGGTCAGTTAAGAGGTCCCCAGCTGATGACCGGAGAGGTGTGACTGGGCTATAGACACTGAGCAAGTTAGCGAGGTGCTGGAAGCCAAACCACTGAGAGCTTTACGGCCTAACAGAAGGATTTTAAAAGTAATTGTGCGTCGAGCTGGGAGCCAAAGAAGTGGCTTCAGTACTGCAGTACTGTGGTCACATGTCTGTGTGTGTGAGGACTCTGGCTGCTGCAGGTGATTTGGATCAAACAGAGTCAGCTGTTTGCTTTAGGTCAGGATGCGTGGGTCGGTCTAAGATGACGTCATAAGTTCAGTTTCTCCCGGAGCACGATTCATACAGTTGTGTTTCTATTCGCTGACGCACAGGTATAACACGCACTGTGTAGTGTGCTAATGCAGAGCTAAACAGTGGAAGCTGTCTGATGATCATCTTGGGGAAAGATTACTGTTATTTTACCCTGAGAGATTTAACAAATAAAGTGTTATTAGGCTCAGATACCCGGGTGTTTTTTACAACAGTGGCCTTTACTAGGGTGACCATAGTTTGATTTCCAAAAAAGAGGACACTTGGCTCAGTCATGAAGAACTTTAACAATACTGTTTGCTTAAAGAAACCTTAACACATTTAAACAAGTCAACAAGGGCACAAAAACCCAACTCAAAACCCTCTGGAATTAAATAATGGTACAGAAATAAGGCTTCATCATCTTTATAAGAAAAATTACCGGGACCGTACGAGGGAAATTTATTTTTGCAGTTTATCTGAAAAGCTCCACTTGCGCTTTTGACCACTTTTAAACATCATCCGGTCTGTGAGTCTGTGAGGGGTCAGAACGATGACAGTGAGACCAAACAGACCGAATTAACCCTGCTGCTGACTCTTGTCTCCACAAGATGGCACCATGCACAAAGAAACCGACCCCAAAGTCTGAGTTTGTGTGGAGAGTTTCGTTCAGTCACATAGCAGCATATGCTGTGCCTGAAATTAGAGCATGAATTAAACTGAAAGTCTCTGCATTTCTGAACTTGTAATAATATTTGCAACAAATTGTTGTTAATTTTCTTGTTAGTGTATTTTTTTTTCTGACATCTGATCTGTTTGAGAAGTTCAACATGAGGACGTGCGTCTTAAGAAAAAGTTTGTGAGTTGTTTAATAAGGCAGAACAAAAAATCATTTGTGTCTCTATCTTCAAGGCAATCTGTGTATGTGTGCGAGTGTGTGTGCGTGCGTATGTGTGTGTGCGCGCGCGCACGCGTGTGTATGTGTGCGTGCGTGCGTGCATGCGTGTGAGAGGGAGTAAAACCCATCTGGCTGGTCCCTCTATCTCTTTGCAAACAGGCAGCAATACCACAGGCCCTGTGGACACGAGCTGGACGAAGAAGAAAGAGCCAGAAGACCCGGAGCTTTCAAATGGTGAGGAGGGCAGAGCAGATAAGATCTGCTATAATAAAGTTACTGTTCTGCCAGTAATGCTGATGAATCACAGTGAACAGTCACTGAGACTCTCTGTGTTTGTCGTGTTTTGTAAAAAAGTGAAAGATTGAATTCACATTCGAAAAGTTTTTATTTCTTATGAAAATCTTGATGAAAAAACTAAACTGTAGGTCGTCTTTGCAACAGCAGCAGCAAAATATCTGGAGGAGGAGACGCCGGTGATCCAACTCAGTTCATCATATAAACCACAATCTTACAACCAATGACTGCGTTAAAGATTCAGAGACAGAAACGTCCTTGTGCTTCAGAGTGAAACTGCCAAAAGTGTTGGAAACTTCTAAAACCGTGTTCACGCAGTGGGACCACATGCCACCACACACATTCATCTGCTCCATCCGTGTACCCACAAATGCACATTGTATGGGAATAGAATCCCTCAATGTGTTGACCAAATCTAATCTAATAATCAAAGTTCAGCAATGATGTTATCATTACTCACAAATGGATGTGACGCATTTGGAGAGCATATACTCTCTCCCAGTCTTACCGGAGTTCTGCTGTTATTGGATTAAAAAGAACACAGTCCAAATGGTTATCCTCCAGCAAATTAGGAAAGTTTAGTAGTTCTTCATATCTATAATCAGCTGCATGGAATTTATTATAATACATTCAGAGGCCCATTTCTGGGGATTAAAGTACTTTGAGATGTAAAAATAGATTAAAAAGATCACTTTAGCTGTTGGACAAATTTATCAGACCATAAAAACAAGAAAAAAGTATTTTGGGAAAAATAAAAAGTCTATTTTTATTAATTATACCTGGAGTTTGTTGAGAAGTCTGAAAACAATCAAGCTACTAAATGTCAATTAAACAAGTGTAATCTTAGTCTAAAAATAAACGTGTTTTACTTTTTCTTCAGCTTTTTATGAGATGCTTGTTTAAAAATTAATAACAATAACTGATTAAAAAGCTTGAGCAAACCGGTGGATTAAAACCTACAGAAACTGAAGATGAAATGTTAGTTCAGGGCAGCTGTGACATAATCCTGACAATGTGCGGTGGTCTGAATGTGTACAGCGCTGTATGGGTGGTAAGGTGCAGGATAACGGCGTCATCCTGCACGACTGAGGAACATAGTGAACCGCAGGTGACGAAAGCTCACATCTGGCTTCCTAAAGGTGGATTAATTCAGCCACAAGCCTACCAAAATAAAATCTAGTCTCCTTAGACTTTCAAAGTAAAGTCATCATCATGAGGCAGTCCTCCTCCCTCAGGACTCTGTGGAGGCATCTGGAGGACAAGTGTTCATCTACTGGTCAGAAGGTCAGTGGTTCGATTCCCGCCTCCTGCAGCCCACGTGCAAAATACCGAATCCCGATGCTTCCTGTGGAGTGAGTTTGTGATAGAACCGAGTTTTATTCTGAGCAGAGAATAAAACTGTGTCATCATCAAACCAAAGCAGGTGCAGCAATTTCTATTTAAACAAAAGTCATTTAAATTACTTGCATCATTCTGCAGTATTTGTATAACTTCACCAGATAAAAGGACATCAACCCTGTTTTCACTTGTAAATGCTATAACTGCTTTGATTGCTCATACCGAGGCTGCCGGCTCTGGATGGCTTTAGCCTCGTTAGCGTCTTTGAAATGTCTGTGAGTAGCAGGCTGAAGGTGATTTAGTGTCTGATTAGAAAAGGTCGTTACCTGCTTACTCGAACCACAAGTCAAACCCATCAGCATCAGTTCTGCAGATTTATAGATGATTCTTCCAGATAGCTGGGAGATCCAAGTGTCTGCAAACTGTTATGATCCAAATAATGTGTGTCAAATTATGACAGAGTTACAGAGCTGACACTTGGCAAACACTAAATTATACAGCTTTTGTTGACTGATCGTAGACAGGGTTTACTTTCATTACTTGCTCTAACAAGAACATTTTGCATAACTTCAGTTCTTTCCTCTCTGAAAACAGACTTTCTGCTCCTGGACATGTAAAATCATGTGGCAGCAGGAGGTATTAATATTTTATACTACAATCTCTCTCACACTTTCAGTGTGTGTGTGTGTGTGTGTGTGCCAGTTATGAAGGAATTTCATGAACATGCCTTTCTCCTGGGGATTCCAGGGATGACTGTGGTTTGTTTTAAAAAGGTTAGGACCATCATGTGTTTCTTATTTAGACCTAATTCTCGTTGTCAAATAAAATATTAGTCCCTGTGGGATTTCAAATCATTTTTCGGTCATAATCACCCGGGAATGTGTTTCTGGGGACGAGCTTTGTGAGCAAGGTATTTTTCTCTGGAAAAACAAAAGGGTACATGTGTGGCACGCAGAAAGGAAAAAAGGGAAGGAAAAAAAGAATCACATCCAGAGATAGGTGGTGCATTCTGGCAGACAGTAGGAATCTATTTCACGCCCAAATGAAAGCAGTGTCAGAGGGGGAATGTGTGTGTAGCATGTGCATGAGAGGTGTGGCAGGGCAGGGGTTAGGCCTGTTAGCTTGTCCTAGGTGGAGAAGGGTGGGAGGGAACACTTCATAATCGAGACCAATGTTCTTTTACTTCAATTGATGACAGACCACAGGGGAAAACACAGCTCGATGCACACACTTTTCCATTTAGCATTGTTTCTGTTCTGATGATCCTTGTAGGACACAATAATACGACACAGCAACCCAGTCACAAACATCTACGAGTCCGTGCACGAGGCATCCAGCACAGAGACGAGTCAAACACCCACGCAGGCAAAGCTGCTGTGATGTTTAGCAAGTACGATGTTTGCAAAGTTTAAGCCAGTTAGCATGTAAGCATGATAATACTTGCTCAGTACAGTCTCATAGTGCTGTGGGAGCATCCGAGCCGTACACTGGAGGAAACTTTCATTCTGGACAACAGTTGTAGCTTGAACTTCCTCAAAGTTTACTATGGCAACAACGGTTGTAACTGCTGTTTGTTTCTCATGTAATCTCCAGGGAGTCGTTGAAATGAAACGTAAATTTAACGAATATTTAGATGAATCAGAGCCGGCTGTTGAACAAAACTAATCTAATAGGTCTGATCTTTGAACAGCTATTCAAAGATCAGACCTATTAGATTAGTTTTGTTCCAGCTGTTCATATGTATCAGTGTGATGTGCGGTGAAATAACAACGCACAGTGTTGGAGTTTGGGGTCAACAGAGGAAGAATCGGGACACCCAGTCAGACGCCCATCGTGTCACCAGTAAATGCCTGCCTCCACTCTGCCACTCGGTTGTTCCCCAACTGCAAAATATCTTGTACAACAAAACTCATGTTATAAGTTTAATGTAATGACTAAAAAATGCACTGCTGGCAGCTTTTAGTGAAGCTCCTGTATCTATCAGGGCGTTCTCCATTGTAACACTGATCTAAGTCCCTACAGATGTATAATACATGCTGGAAGGACATGTCGCATATCTCCATACTGAGCTATGTGATTAAGATGAAACAGGGAGTGAACTACTGAGATGATGCCAGCCCGAGGAAAGACGGAGAGCAGAGTCGACTCAAACTAGAGAGCAGCGTCGACTCTGTTGGTGAGCATCTGTGTAAGTGTCTTTGTGCCGAACCCTTGCTGTAAAACTAACAAGCAGAGATAAGAGAAACATCGGTAGCCTAGTCACCAGAAATCCCTGTTATCCAGTGTCTGCCAAAGCTTACATGTTGTTGGACGGATTAAATATTGAGCAGGCAGTCACATGACTTCACTCTATTTTAGGTTAAAACATTGGTTTCGCTGAACTGTAGTTCTGCTGAAATGACCCGTTTTTCATGTCAACTCTATATGCACATCTGTAAGGGGTGAAACACAGAACTTACCACAAATTATTCAAACAAGGTCACTAGAGGTCACTTCAAGGAGGTCAGCGGGCTTTGGCCGAGCCCGTAGCGGTTAAAAGAGACAGACGTGTCAATGCTACACATCATGTACAATATGAATCTACTGTATGTGGGCTGAAGGCCATCTGGTTGGGGGCTGTGCAGTGTCTCCTCCCAGCAGGCAGCTAAAGCTGAGCCAAGACCCCAGGCCCAACACCCTGCTGGACTTTGAAATCAGATCTTTATTGTCCATAAAGCCTCAGCCAAGTATGAAGAATCAGCCCTCCCTAACAAAACACACTTATCCAGCAGAGCGAGGGGCAAGATGAGAGAGAAAGTGGGGCAGAGAGAGTGTGTAAGGTGGGTGAGATAACACCCAGTATAACGCACAGTTCAACTGGCATGCTTATGCTCGCAACTATGCTGCAGTTATTTATAGATCATTGAGAGATAACTCAATTTTCATAACTTTCTAATTTTGTTGTGGTTGGTTCCAGCCGGCATATCAATGCAGCACTCTCCACGCAGCACAGCTCTGTCTGCTAAAACATCACACCATGTTCTGTTCCTGCCACTGGAGGCCAATTATCTGCTTCAGCGTGACTATGTGTTATGTGAGCTCCACAACCGAGAGGAACGAGGCAATGGAGACACGAAGCCTTACAGCTCAGCTAATGATAAACAAAACTTTCTGCAATCCGTATACGTTTGTCACTCCACCGGCAGACACTTTTCAGTTACAATAAAGCAATGAAAAAATACTGTTGCTTTGGTTAGATGCATTCAACTCTTTTCTTTGTGTAAGTAACAAGTTTAAACGGTTAGAGGTGCCAACATATCACTTCTGAGGAGTTGTGGATGCCAGAAAACACGGATAACATCAGGCCGAGCGAGGCCAGGATGTGAGACAGAAGCTGAACGGATCAGTCAACAAAGTCCGTTTTGAACATTGTCTCAACAGTTAGAAAACATCATTAGCTGTGCAAGAAGGCTGAATCAAATTAACACTAAATTCCTGCTAATCTAATATTGCCCTAAGGTATTCTTCACACTGGTTTGCTGCGCTGCTGTTTGTACCAACTTGCTTTTTCCACTGCAAATCACTATCACGTCATATGAACTGTCAACCCAGCAGAATAAGTTTGAAGTGTCTGCCTGTTACCTCAGAATGGCTTCACAGACACGATGGTTTGATCCACCGTGGAGAAACAGACTGTTGTAGACCAGTAGCCTGTAAATATACTGGTGCAGCTTTACTGTGAGTTATCAGAATATCAGAGCTGTTATCACAGATCAGAATTTTTGATGCAATGCATCATGTCTGACAATAACAGCGCTGTCTGGAAAGGAGAATCACAAAGGTTCATCGCTGAAGCAAACTGAACCCAGGTTGCACTGATCTGATCGTGCACGTAATCAATAACCCACTCTGACTATAAAGCGGCAGAGGGAATGACCAGCTTGAGGTCATCACTTGGAAGCCATAAGCATGAAAATCTTCACCATCACTAAATTGCACCTGACAGATTTTGGCACAATCTCAGCCAAAGTTATTGGGAGGACAGTCTACTGCTGAAGGAACCCGAGAGACATTTCTGACCCACTTTGAGCATCTACAGTTTTGAGGAATCCATCTTCATCTGCTCTCTCTCTCTCCATCCATCAGTGATGGGATTACAGTATGAACCGGCAACGGCGTCTGAACCCAATCAATATGAGTCAAAACTCAACTGGAGCTGTATTTACTAGACAACTTTCTCGTTTAATTTTCTTCATCGTACAGAAGCCAGTGCAAATTTCTTAATGTGTTATTAAATGTCTATTTCCATTGCCGACTATTATTAAATAACTACAAAGAGAAAGGGAGCATGACTAAAACTGCTGCAGAAGAAATGTGTGCAATGTTCATTCTGCATTTCCAGATGTTTGCTGTGTGAACATTAAGAATATTAAAACAGTCACAGTGAAACTTATCTATTGTGAGTTAATCCATCTGATCTTTTAATTAATAACGTGTTGATGGGCTCTGATTTTGTGCAGCTTTTCATATTTATAGATGAATACTAAATTCTAGCAAAGCGTAAATGCAGTTTCTGGGCTTTTGCATTTGGACCTGTAATCATTAAAACATTTAATATCAAAGAAAAACCGCATCTGTACATCACTTGCACATCAGCACAGTTTTAGCAGTTTAAACGGCTTCAAATGTGGGTGATGAGTCCCTCTAAGATTACATTTTCAGCAGTGTTCGCACACTGAGACTGTGTGGAAAAGCATATAAAATTACTTCAGATGAATTTGAACGTTCATTCTGTTTTTATTCCTTTTTTAGAAGAAAAAATCACGTCAGATTGAAATTTTGAGGAAAATGAGGAATAAATTCTACAAAGGACGGTGTGCAATATAAACGCAAGTGAAATGCACTGATGTGTTCTGATGTGTGTTGTAGTCGAAGCTTTACAGCACTTGTAAAGTTTCCACTATTTTTGCCCCTTTGAGTCAGACTCGTTTGCAGACTGCGGTCGTAACATTATGAGTAAAATATGAATTTGGGTTATTGTTACAATCCAACGCGCAGCTGCTTGAGTAGCGTCCGTGGTGGCATTGAGAGTGTGGGTTATGGTCTGTGGAAGGACAGAGGTACGTGTCAGGTTGATTTAGTCCGTGTGTAACTTGTGACTGATTGCATCACTGCAGTGGAACAAAGTCAGGTGTGAGGGCAGCACAGTGGTGTTGAATTTCAATGGATATGCCCTTGGCCAGATAGGTGATCACACATGCAAGTACCTACAAATATACACAATATTAAAAATAACTTCCAACGTGCGACATGTGCGTCGTTTTTAAAGTCTTTGCTTTAAACGATTCTTAAATATGAAAGTGTGAACCTTTTGGCACAAGCATCAAAGCAGTGCCATCGCGCCTGTGCTGACGTCACCCCGTGATCCCCTCAGCTCTGATTTCGGGTGACCGTAAACACTGCGGGCTCGTGTCAGGCCCCCCCTCACCTCTGTGCGCGTGCGCGTTTCCTCCTAAAACTAATTGCAGTTTCGTTCTCTCTCCTTTCTGAGTGACAGAGGATTTCGCTTCGCCCCGAGCGACGTCACGCTAAGGTGGGAGAGCATTTTTGCTGCCTTCATCATCCAAAGAGCCCACACTGACAGCCGTCGCGGCAGAGACGCCTCTACCTGCAGCCGGTGAGCACCGAGAATTACCGAAACTTCATCCGGGCGTCATTTGAGGGCGAGCAGAGTGGGGCCAGCGGGGCTCCGCGCCTGAAGACGTGAACTGTTAGACATGTGTAAGCGCTCCTCTTCCTCTCTGACTCTGATATGACAGTTTTTTTTTTGTTTTTTTTAAGTAAAATGAGTCAGAGCCGAAGATCCTCACGAGTGGAGCTTTTTCACGCGCTGTTTCGCAGTCAGATAAGACTTGAGTGTTTTCGGGATTCGTCCTCGGTCCGCCCTGGAAGCATGTAACGTGCTGCGACAGATGGGGCAAAACGACAATGCAGAGGTTAACCACACCTTTGAAAGCGGACATCTCTCCAGTAGCCTCTTGACCAACTTTGTTGCGCATTAAGATGCGCACGGCCGACGAGCAGTTGAATTTTTGCGCTCTTCTTGACAGTCTGTAAGCGCGCCTGCACCGACTCCAGCCGCAGACAGCAAGCAGGGACTTCCTATGTATTTAAGAAATAACTCGGTGCTGGCTGAGATCGTCACTCGAAACTTTGGTGGGGAGTCTCTTTGAGGATTTCAACATGACGGCTCGTCTCTCGCGGATCCAGCTGGCTCTGTTCTTTATCTCGCTTTGTCCGGTCAATATCATCGGACTGTGGTGGTGAGTTTGCATTTACTACCACGTGTTTTTCGCTGTCTGTCTCCCGTCAACCCAAAGCTTCGTGTGATTTCTGCGTAATCGCGGTTTTCCTATTTATTTTAAATCTAAATGAACACACACATATATAAATATATATGCGCAGTAGCATAACATTAATAAGTGATTAATGATTAGCACATTTCCCAGCAAACTACCCGAATCCAAGAATGCTCACGAACAATCTAAGGTGCTCCCAGAGTGAGAGACTAAACCTGAAGAGAAGACAGGGAGGTGAGGGAGGTGTGTGCATTTCATTGTCTGCAGCGATAGAGAGGACAGGGAGATCGGTGGATGTGGTGTTGATGGTGTGTGTGGTATGTGTGTGTCTGTGAGTGAGAGTTCAGAGGGAGGAATGTCAGGTGGCCCTCTGGGCTCAGTGGATATGTCATCATAAAACAATCCCTATAGGCTCAGCTCCACAAGGTGTGTGACAGTTGGACAGACAGACAGAGAGACAGACAGCAGATCAGCTGATAAAATATTTTCTCTTGGTGAGGGTCTGTCTTACTGTTTCAATAGGAATCAAACTCTCTCGCCGTCTCTCTCTCTCTCACACACACACACTTTTGTAGTGTTTGAATGTGCAGCTTTGTGATTTTTTTCCACTTGAATCCTCCCACTGTTCATTCACAGCCCAGTCAAGGTCAGTGTGGGATGTAGTGTCATGGAAGCTGTGTGAGTTTATGTCCTTGCATGACTGGTAGATAGAGCTCCTCCACTTTGCCATTTTTCCGTCTTACTGTAGAAAAATAGGTTTGTGCAGGTAATCTGTGAGGATAGTTTGAATTAACTCGAGTTCTCTTTGCTAATAAAACACAAGAGTCTCTGCTTGTCTATCCACAGGCTGCACTGTATCTGTTACAGATTGTGAAAGTGAGCAAAAATAAGAGGGAGAAGAGAGAATGGGTTCAAGTGTTACTGGTATTTTACATCCAGTACAAGGTGTTTTTCTTTTTACTATAATAACTAATGTGTTAAACAGTAATTTGACATCAGCTCACGCCATTAATGCAGGTTAATAACAATAATGCGTATACATCTTCATTACCACCACATCACAGTTTTCCTTTACCAGACTTTAATATAAGAGACAGAGGTCCTCTTTTAGGACAAGTGTTGCTGTTGGGCCAAAACACAGTGTTTATTATTTAGCCAGCAAAGTGAATGCCAGCCAGAAAAGTGCTGATCTTTTGCTGAGCTGTGCTGGTACCCAGCTGTGGAAGGAAAGAGAGAAAAACAATGTCCGTACAGGGTCAGCAGTCTGTTTCGTCGCCGTGAATTCATCGCTTTATTTGGGCTAAATCTGCTCATCTCAATGCAAATCAGTAAGCGAAAGAGTCCTGACACAGAGCTGTGCTGTTATCTGTGATGCTGATGTCACTGTTCGGCTGGCAGTGTGGGACATTTGTTTTAAATAAGACTGCAGAAGAAGAGAATCAGTGCGAAGAAATCAGCTACTTCCTTTTTATCCCCACTGACATACGCTGTCATCTTCTCTCACTCGCTCTCTAGCTCACTTACACACTTGCTCACACACATAAATGAGTGGGCATATACGCACCAGCACATACACAGAAACGCACACAGTGTGGCCAACTGTGGAGCAGTGAAACCACACCTGTGGATTGCTCTCCTGTCTGCCAGGACAATGATTCTCTCTGTTGAAAGATGCTGTTCATACCATCGTACGTCTCTCTTTCTCGGTCTCCTTCTGAATGTCTCTGTCTCCTTATGTCTTTTGCCGTACTTGTCTTTTGAAGGAAAATGCCTATCACGCAGATAGGTTGTTGATGAAGGAAAAGCGAGAGCTGCAGTGAGAGACGAAGAGTGAGCGAGATGAAATGCTGGGAGATAGCTGTCCTTTCAGTGCCTCTGCTGATTAAAGCGCTCTAATCATTTGGCCTGAGAGCAGAGAGCAAAGCTCAGAGACTCAGACACCAGTCAGGAATGTCTTTGCTCTCTTATGCTAGTTTTGACTGCAGTGCTGAGCAGGGCCAGCTTTGTTGTGTGCCACAGTCCTGAATCGGCGGACGGCCTGCGCAGAGCGTGCCACAGGTGCACACACACACGCATACTGCATGTGTGTGTGTCAGCGCTGCATGCACTCCAAGATATACAGACACACTTATTCAGTCACACATTATGGTGACTATATGTATATGTATACGCGCTCATATGCACGCAAACAAACACACACTCGCACAAAATGTATAGTGAGCACTGCCATCATCAGCAGAGAGTTTCATTGTAACAGATCTTATCTTGTCCTGGGCTGAAAGCTAAACGTGTAATCAGCACCAGGCAGATGGAGTAAGATAAACATTAAATGACGATGTGGGTTTGGCTTTATGTGCAACAGAGAACTGACATCAAATTGTTTATGTGTGTGTTAGTGTGTTTCAGCATATATTTTGGTAGACATTCAGGCCAGCAGTATATTATAATGTCAGTAGAATGCAGAGCAGAGGAGAACGACTGTCTAAGAAATGTCTAAATATCCAAGAATCGAGGAAGAGGAGCGACTTAAGCCTCAGTGGCACATGTTAGGACCTCCTTAAAAAACAGGTAGAATACCTTTGAAGATGAAGAACTCATTAGGCGCCATCGCTTCCTTGGTTAATGCTCAAATCAGGCAAACAACACCTCCAAAGACAAAAATGAAGAAAGACTACCTTCACAGACAGATTCGTCCGACATAATTAACCAAGCTGAGCACTTTTAGTGCCTAAACAAACATCTAAATAAAAACTCAAAAAGAAAAGAGTAAGACTAGTAGTCCAAGATGGGACACAGACGCAGGTTTCCTGGGTAACAGTCCGGGAAATGACAATACCCCGTCTGAATGTGGACTATTTTATCTGCGAACATTCTTGTGTGTGATCTGCGCAACTATGATGATTTAATCAGGTGATACCTGCACACAAAGCCACATGTGCAGGAGTGATACCAACTAATACCGTGCTGATGTTAGCAGGCGCTGTTATTTACTTTGATGCCTTTCACATTTAGGTGTCGGATAAGAACGCGGGTTCGATTCCCGTCAGCCTGTTCTTAAAAACCGCTCGTGCAAACCCTTCAAAACCTTTTACAGACGTTTAATCTGCTGCCTGCATTTCAATCAAATGGTAGAAGTATGTGCCGAGGCTGTTTCTCTCATCTTAAACTTTGAGACGTGAATAACTGATCTGATCTAAAAATCTGAATCTGAAATGGCAGAAACATCTTCACACATTGGCTTAGTTTATAGACAGATGTCACTATGGCAACCACAGCTTGGTGGTGCACGTTATTCTTAAAAGGAAAGAGACAGTTTAGTTGCTCTAAAGCTTTATTTTATGTGTCATCACGCCTGCGACACACAAACAGGATCTGCCTTCCATCTTCCACGAGTGCTGTTGAGCTCTTTCATGCAGTCATGTGAATATGTCCATATTTTGACTCAGAAATGTATCTGTTAATTGTCACTGGGTGTGCCACGGTTGTTAAACCAGAATAATGTTTTTCTCGTGACATTAGCGCGGCGTTGTTGGTTTCCTGCTGGTCACATTTAATTGCCTTTGCTTCCATTATGAGTGCTGAAACTTTTTATGGCAGCAAATGTCACCGTTTCAGGCTCGTTTCACGGCAGCGTGTCAGCAGGATCGAGCGTGTTTGAAAGCGATCGACACGTTCAGGCTGAGAGGACCGAGAAACAGCGAAGCCGAGAACCAGGAGCTCGTTTTGAAATTTCGTTTGGGAACAGCATGTTTGAATTTGCACACATTTACATCACATGTGAACGGTTTCCTTTTTGTTTTCTAACGAAGCCCAGCATCTTGTTTCCATTTTCACACTCCTGCCGACCCTTTCCCTTTGTCTCGTTCGCTCCGGCGTCTCAGACTAGCGCTTGTCGTGACTGTATTCATCTGCAGCATACTTGAGGGATTAAGGAGGGATGAAATTCACTCATTCATGGGTGGAGTGGAAAAAAGAGAAAGGCCCACAGCTCCACGGTGGCGTGAGATCTTTAATGAGATATGAGGTCTCTATGAGTGCCAGTGTTGAATCCCTTTGTGACCTAAAAATAATATGGTTATTATATAATTATTGCCATTGTGAAAAACTATCAATCCAAGACCTTTGATCATGCCTGACACCTATTTTTTAATAAAGAGTACAAAGAAAGAATCTGCAGACAAACTGTAGATGTTTAGCTCATGATTGGAGCAGCTGAATATTTGTCATAGCAGTGATCGTTTTCCTATCAGTGCCTTTGATTCGAGTACTTGTGATTCGCAGCCTTGTTTTATCTCCGTCTGCCGCGTTCCTCTGCCTGTGCCCGGCTCTTTATCTTCAAGAAGAACTGTTCATGCGAGACAGTGTTTCCTCAAAGCTGCTGATACGATCAATGACTGAACTTCCCTCTCAGTGTTTTGCACTGGGTTATCTGCTCAGGAGCTGTATCATAAATGACTGACTGAAGAACAGTGGCACTTTGCATGAAGAGGATCTGATTACTTGCCCGGCTTTGAAGTTCCTACTTGGACGTGTATGCAAGCTTTTATCTGTGTCTGCACTGTAAGTGCACCTGCGTGGATCATCAGCATTTTTCGTGACATTACAAACATTTTTTTCCTGCTTTTTTTTTTGCACCTGAAATCCGCACTTTTTGGATCCACGGTAAAGCCAGTCCAGAGTCTCCCCTTCCTCACACTGATGCACACTATAATGTTTCAGTCTCCAAACAAGGGCAAGAATGCCAGACACTTACAGCACGTTGATCCCATCATTGAATTAATGCACCCCATTTTTGGGTATATCTGCAGCAATGTGCTCTTCCACCTGAGTTCACCTCACTTCCATCATTCCCACTCTCCTCGTGCCCTTTGTCTAAACTTCTGAGTCTGATGAACCCACATTACCCAACCGATGTGCAGCCAAAATTCAGGCATGATTTCTTCCTACTGTGTCCCAGCGTTGCACGATCGTGCTTTGATGTATCCATTTATGTCGATATCGCTCCTAATTGTTAAAACTTGCAAAAGCTCTGAGTTTAATTAAGTTTACTTTGTAATGACTCTCTATTTAGGTCATGCCGGGGCTTGTTTCTGCTCGCCGAGAGCTAGCTAATTATTATAATTATATTAAGGTATATCATAACAATTGTTATGCAGCTGAAGACGGCACTGTGTTGCGTGTCACAACCTTAAAGGGGAACTTTATCTCTCATGTCCAGCTCCGTTTGGGAGCTTTGCTGTCAAAATAATCCATATTTATCTCACACTGGGCTTTCGTGCTGCCACTCAGTGTTCATGTGCTCTCTATAAAAAGCTGTTCGCTCCCATTTAAGGCCAGCCTCTCTCGAAGGCAAATTTCTTCTGATTGGCTGCCCCTGACAAACAGAAGGTTCACAGCCAGAGCTGTTTGCCTGAGATGCCCATGGTGACGTATCTCTTTGATAAATGGATGTCAAATGTCAAACGGACCATTTAGAGAGCAGTCAAAGCCCGAGCTCACAGGTGTTAAAGCCACACACACACATATATGTAGCCTCCTGACTACTTTTTTTGTCAAATTTGTGGCATGTTTTGAATCTTTAAATAAATGTTTATATTAAGCAAAAAGAAGAAGAGCAAACACAGTTTTTATTAAGGGAAAGAACCTGTCCAAACCTACCTGCTCTGTGTGAAACAGTAGTTGCTTCCTAATCTTAATAAATGCTTTTGCCTTGTCAGCAAAATCTCCAGCTGTTTGTGATGTGCTGGTGATGAGTCTTTCTGTTGTGGAGGAGCTTTGTCCCACTCTGCTTTACTGAATAGTTTTAATTCAGACACATTGGAGGCTTTTCCAGCACGAGCGCCTGTTTAAGGTCAACTAAGTCTGATTTAAGTCCACACTTTGAAAACCTTCATTTCGGACTTGCTGCAATAGTCCGCTTAAGCTTCATGTCATGAACTGATGGTCGGACATTCTCCTTCAGGATTTTCTGGTAGAGAGCAGAATTCATGTGGTCCAGGTCCTGAAGCAGCAAAGGAGCCTCAAACCATCACACGACCACCACCGTGTTCGACTGTAATCCTGGGAAGTTTCAGCACAGTTCCAAGTTGTCTCCATGTGTGAACGTTGGCTCTCACTGTGATTCGCTGGAGTCCCAAAGGCTTAGACTTTGCATTACTTACTTGCTGTTATTTGTGATCTTTTGGCCCCCTTCACTTTGTCGGACAGCCTCGATTTAAGTGATTTTTTTTGCAACAGATCTGGCAATAACCAGGTCTCTGTGACATTGATCTCAGTTTTTAAAAAAACGTGGTTAATCAAAGAAAACTCAGGATTCAACCTGCGGAGATGATACTGGACAGATGGGACAGTGTGCTCGCCTTCGACAGCCGGGAACAATGGGGCTTTTTCACTGTATGTATACTGTACAAGTATAAATACAAATACAAAGCAGATTGCCTCGTGGGAAT
>NW_005187536.1:856328-862934 GCF_000239375.1 Pundamilia nyererei | reverse complement strand
GCCCAAGGACACAACGACCGAGACTGTCGGAGCCGGGGCTCGAACCGGCAACCTTCCGATTACAAGGCGAACTCCCAACTCTTGAGCCACGATCGCCTCTTTCAGCAAAGAGGCTAACACGAACTTTCTTATGTGTGAAAGATACTTTTAATTCTGTCGTCCGCTGACATGTTGGCCTGCCATCTAAATTATTATATCAGTCTAAAAATAGACAAAAACATGCAGGAGCCTGTGCTGGGTATCAGACCGCCAGCGGAGAGAATTGGCGAGCATGTTTGTTCTGCTTCTTAAAGCAAACTCTCAAGGCAGAAGAATGATATCAGGAGGTGCTATTAACAGGAACGAGGCTGAATGAAAACTATGGGTTGGCCTTTTCCTCGCCCTCGCTTTCTCCTTCCCTCCCTATTTAATTGTAAAACCGCAACTTATGAATCACATCTGCTGGCATCCAGGGACAAAAAGCATGAAAAGATGCAGAGCAGGCATGGAGTAGGTGTTCTGCATAGGATAAACTGGCAGCAGGCAGAGATGAGAAAAGCAAAGAGTGGAAATAAAGTCCTCTCATAAAGTCACTTTCCCTGTAGTGACACTGAAGTGTACACAAATGCTGGCAGTGATTCGACGTGGCAGAGCCAATTCCCCCTTTGCCATTAAGAGTTAGAATAAACTATTTATCTGTGTTATATACACTAATCTGTCAAAGCTGCTCAGGACGATCACAGTTGTATTCATCAAATGCAAGAAATGTGTATATACATATTAATGTTTTAAATATTTAAACTTCATGAAGCGAGCTTGATTTATTTTCCCACACATTTAAACATTTTTTTCTTCTTCTTTTCTGTAATATAATATGTGCAGATTCCCTGAAGGAGCGCTGCTTTGAGGACTCTGTGTGGTTTAAGCAGCAAAGCTCTTAACGTCTCTAAAATCTACAGAGAGGCTGTATCGTTAGGAAATCTAGAAAGACTGCCGTCTGGTTTACCAAAATCAACTTAAGCAGCATCAAAATCAACTGTAAAAAGCCGTCCAACTACATGACTTCCAACTTTTTGAGGACCGCACAGTTCCTCCGAGCGCAGTCCAATAACAGAATCTAAACTTGCCAATCTGACATCAGAGTCAGGATTCCTCTGGGAAACTATGCTGTTGTCTCCCACATGCTGATTCAAGAAGCACATTGTCGCATGGCTGAGATGTGGTGGGTAGAGGAGCCAAAGAAAAACCTTCTTCGACTGATGATTGCAGAGTTTCCCGAGTGACAAGATAAGCCGCGTGAACTCTCTGTTGTTATAACGCTGCTTAGAAACCATTCTTCTTCTTCTTCTCTAACATTGTTCAAACAGGGCGGTGGGCAGTCCACTGGTCATGGACCCCAACAGCATTTGCAGGAAGGCAAAGCGCCTGGCGGGGAAACAGGCTGAGCTGTGCCAGACTCAGCCCGAGATCATCAACGAGGTGGCCAAAGGAGCCAGGCTGGGCGTCCGGGAGTGCCAGTACCAGTTCAGGTACCGCAGGTGGAACTGCACCAGCCACCACAAATACTTTGGGAAAATACTTCAACAAGGTGAGTGACTTCGTCTGCCTCTTCTTAGTAAAATGCATGCAGTCTTGAAGGAATAGTTGGAAGTAGTGCTGCGAGTTAAATAAGAAGATTTAAATCATTCTCATGTCTACCTGGCGCTACAAGCCAAAATTCAATTTGAAGCTGTCGTGTCTTCGCGGGGTTACGATTATAGCCGCTGTCCTTGCATCAAGTTGAGGTCAGAAGCCTGCCTGATGGCACTCGAACAAACAAGGGCAGCTGTTGTATGTCTGAGGAGACGTATTCACACTTGACTGACTCTCCTCTTCATCAGATTGGGCATGCCTGAAATGATCAGCTAAGAATGCCCTTTCTCTTAACATCTTTCCTAAGATCTCCTAACATCTTCCTCCAACTCTTTGAAGTCTGTAATATAACTGACGCAGGGTCACTGCTGGGTCTTCTGCAATTACTGTGTTGGTTTTTTCTCTTGTCTGATTAGATTCATAGAGAGTTTCTTGTCTCTCCGTTGACTTGCATTACAGAGGACCTTTATCTTTGTGTTTAGTTAACAAACAAGGCACACGTATTATTAATTTACAGCAAAGGAAACACAAACATTTCATTAAACTCATTTCTGCCTCAGTGGGGGAAGATGTGCAAAATGAAGTTTGGCTCTGATGTGTCATAATTCTAGATAGTAACATACTAGAACTGCACGATTGCCATTAAAATCCAATAAGTTTCCCTTTTGGAGCACTTTTGATTTCATGTGGCCTGACAGTAAGAAGTGCGTCCCATCTAAATGAAGGTAAACACAATAAGTTTTTGCATCAGGAGGCATTTTTGTTCCTTTCAGCTGAGACAAAATCAAAATAACTAACATATTACACGGCTGAGAGATTTCAAATACCCATTAGATGTGTCAGATATGTTTACTCACCCCTACAATCAACACAGAAGACCTGCGAAACTGAAGTTTATGGAGAAGTTTATGTTTCTTTTAACCTTAATAACTTATAATTATAGATGCAATAATGCTCTCAATGCCTTCTCTTGTTAAGCTCTACAGCTCAATAACAGTGTGACATCAGAAAAGCCATTTTTCTGTAATGAAGGTGGACCAAAGACTGATTTTGTCTCCTATATGAATTTATGACACCAGTCTTGTTGGACAGAGAAAGAAAGGAGAAAAAGAGAGAAGGAGAGAGGAAGGGAGAGAAAAGGGAAAAGGGCAAGAATCTACCGGTAGGAGACAGACTAGCAATTAATCATGAATTCCTGGCTGTCTATAAGGGAGGCCAAAGTGCTCCGCTGCTTTAAAGCCTTTGTCCACAATTACCTGGATCTGCTCTTAATGGCTGTTTATCATAGACTAGTAGCACTACATGTCAAAATAAAAGTGCCTTCATATTTAATGTTCTCTGGCTGTAAGTGGTTTGCTTAACCTCATTGACCTCTACAGTTCTGCAACAACACACTCTTACAGAGACACTTTCATGACAGTTTTTATTTGCAGAAAAACGAAGGCTGCGTTTTGCACGATTTCTGTCACGTCACGTGCGACAGCAGCACAGCTACGCCGTGCGTAGGTTTGAAAAGGGAAGCTGCCTCGACTCCTTTGATTGCTCGTCTCATTTTGTGCTGCTGTGTTTGTGGCAGCCAACTCATCGATTCACCGCAGGCATCGTGTTCCTATTTGCTTTATTCGCTTATTTTTGCTACTTTTGTTTTACCTACGGTTACTCCAGCAGCCGACTCGCTGGGCACTGTTCAGTACTGTGAGTTTTCTCCCAATCCTAATGATTCTTACCAATCACGTTTCATCCATCTGTGTGCTTTTTCACGTGTACAGTGGAAAGGTGTTTTACTGACTGAGTTATTAAACAGGCTTCGAATCCTGTTTAGCAAACAGCCTAAGAGCAGTTTAAAGACCTGAGTGATGGCATTTGTGTATTTCTTGCTGTGTTTGTGAAAAGGATTTATCTTGAGCTGCATCGCTGCTGTACGTCAACACGACTCTCTGAGGAAACAAGGAACGACTGTAGCTGCAGTCGGTGGAATAAGAGCTTTGAATTATTTTGTATTAATAACTGTGCAGCACATGCGTGTGTGTGTGTGTGTGTGTGTGTGCATATAATGATGAAAACTATTACTCAGTTCGTCTCGGTGTATGGAAAGAAAACGCATATACAAGGATCCATGGTGCAAATGTTTAGTTTTTGATTTGCGTCAAGACAGCAGATGGAAGAGAAACGCTGAAGGTGAAAACTTAGTGTGTTTGTGTGTTTATATAACAGGGGTTTTAGCTGATTTCACAACATGACTGAAACACTGCCATTTCAAAACTTTAGTGCGAGACGTCTGAATGAGTGAACACGTTGACACAAGGGCCAACGTGTCCTCACTCCCGTCTCATCACAGACTGAAGCTCGGTCAAGAACTGTATATTTTAACAAATTGGCCACCTTTTTTGTATCACGTGCAGGGCGCTCTGATTAATTTCATTACAAGTCAGTCAACATGGGAAATCGGCATCATACGATCACAGGCAGATGTGCTCTGCGGGGTCCCAGGTCCCTGTGAAGGAAAAGCTTTTTGCAGATGGGAAAAAGGTTGCCTTGCAGCATGCTGTTAATGCTGTGAAACGCTGAATTTTAACTCAGAACACCTGTTGCAAAACCTAACCAGAAGGCTTTTAGTGTCTAAATTTAGACAGGACTAGAAGACGGGCCTGTGTTCTGGTTTGGAAGACAAGTGAACACAACATTTACTACCTCACCTCCCTGCGTACGTTAAATGTAAATGTTTGTTTGCTGCTTGGGTACAAAAACCATCTTTTAACACAACAAGAGGCACGTTGTCTTAAAAAAGACGGAAAGAAATTGTGTCCTGGCATCGTCAGCAGTTCTTGACGTGGGCTTTGAGAAACTTGTGGGTGCATGAGATAAACCCTGCCAAAAACAAACAAACTGGGAAAGTACCACAGACTGGTTCACAAGTTGTGTCTAGATCTTTGCCCATTTTAAGGCTTGGAGATTAAACTGGATTTAGTTTGAGTTATTTTTATAGGAATTGTGAGGTATCGGCTCCTGTAATTGTGGGGCATCGCTCTGCATTTCCCCACAGTATGGACATGGACTGTGGACTGCTGCTAACGCTCAGCTTCACAGGGTTTGTACAGAATACAGACAAAGGAAGCACAACAAACACTGTCTGTGGGAAAAATGGGATTCTGGAGCAGCACTGAGCAATGGTAGGACTTGGCTCTAAAATGTGTTAAAATGAGAGTCGTTGCCAAATTTGAGCACGTGATAGTTGACAGTGTGGATGTGTCCCAGTGGCTCATTTTGCATGTGCATCGGATTGTTTTCTTCTTGGGCCATAAACATCTTACATACACTTATCTCCCAAACAAAGACTTCTGCTTTCTTGACATCAGTCTTTATTATCCTCTCTGTGTTCGAAAACATACAGACCATGGAGCCAGCATGGCTCCCAGTGCGAGCCAGCCCCATACAGTGATGCTGGTAATCACATAGGAGATATTCCAAATTGTGTGTGAAATTCTGTCCTGTGTTACGAACCAAGGCCTTTTGCTTTGGGGCTTCACGTTAATTAAGCCGAGCGTCGATCATGTCAGAAACGTTGAGACCTTCTCACTAATGATGCTCTCAGGCTGACTCACAGATATGATTCAGATTCTGTGCTGATTGATTGACACACGGGTTTCAGGATGTTTTATTTTCCTGTCAGTGTTTTTAACATTAATGAGCCTTTAAACTGACACTGTGTGCATGGACGTGGATATTAAGCTGTGGAAGAGAGCCAGAGATTAATAATGACTAATGATTCAATGCAGAGAGGTGAGTGAAGAAGAAACACCCAGTGCCTCATGGGAATCCCCCAGCAGCCTACACCTATCGCAGTGTAGCTAAGGGAGGATTCAGGGTCACCTGATCCAGCTCTAACTATATGCTTTAGCAAAAAGGAACGTTTGAAGCCTTAAAAGTAGAGATAGTGTCTGTCTCCTGGATCCAGGATGGGATCTGGTTCCACAGAAGAGGGGCCTGAAACGAGCATGTAGCCTTCCGACCTCCTGTGAGAGTGAGAACTGCTGAAGTCCAGCCCCAACATACAACCCGTCTCTTCTGATATGTGTTTGGATTTATAGATACTGTTAATTTCCACACACCATATGTGATTATATCAGGAGTTCCCCACCTCTCCTCAAACTGTCCCATCTGGGTGTTCCTTGTTTTTAAAAAGTATGAATCACTTCATGGGTAAATTCTGACAGAGATTTTCTTTTATGAGCAAGTTTTGATCTTACATTTTGAAACTCACTCGATATGACCACAGTTCACCTAAACAAACGTTTTCCTATAGCGTGGATCCTCTGCGCCGTAATCCTTTTTAAGCTTTGCTTGACGTCCCTGATCACGTTTAGATGATGACCTCTAAAAGATGAAAAAGCGATTAAAATAATATGTTGTAGATCCTGCAGAAGGACTTTTTTGAAATCGAAGCAGACGCAGACAGGCCCAGACACCCAGCGTGGCAGGGAATTTGTTTGGAATTCATGTCTGCGAGGAAAATGTGAAACAGGGTGCCTCAAATCATCAAATTTTTGATAGCTTCTTTCCTCCTCTCCCTTCGTTTTCTCCCTCTTCTTTAAGCCTTCTGCTTTCCCCCCTCGTGTATGCTGTCGGCCCATTTTTACAGAGAGGATATTTTTGCCTTGTGCTAGTTGATGCCCTCAAACCTGAAATGTGTGAAAAACGTGTCAAACAACACTTTTCATGTTCAGTTTTTGCCGTGGAGATTTCCTCTGCTCAGCGTCGTGCTTTGCAAGCACAGTTGGTGACATCTGGATGGCCTCTCGGCTTGTTTGGACACAGCACGTGTTGCTATCACCATATTGTACTAATGATTTAAGTGCTGCTGTTTCACACATGTGTTTCTAAATAGTTGGAGGGATGCTTTGGAGATGACACATTTTAATTTGAGTACGTTTGCAGTTATAACCTTCTGCCGAATGGTAGGAACAAAAAGGTGTGGTCTGCTTAAGTTGTGACACA
>NW_005187536.1:830701-855628 GCF_000239375.1 Pundamilia nyererei | reverse complement strand
CTTACTGCCTCCTTAAGAATTGAGAAGGTAAGTACAGCCAGGTGCTTCTAATTAAATATAAATTTGATTAACTCTTGATGATCAGAAAGTGTGGCCACCTCTGTAAATCTGGAGGATTCGTGTGTGTCCCAACAACGTCACAGTCTGTCACAGAACTGCAGAAAACCAAGAGCTACAGCTGAGAGGTTCTACAGGCTTTATTTAGCATGTTTAATGTTAAAGTTCATGACAGCACTCTTAGGAAAAATGAAAAAGTATGGCTTGCATGGGAGGATCGTCAGAAGAAAGCGTCTTCTCTCTAAAATGAACATGGCAGCACGGTGCAGGATTGCAAAACTGCATCTGAACAAACGACAAGACTTCGCCAGATAATGCACAGCACCACATCTGGCAAAAAACTCATACTCAGTATTTGCAAGGTGCTCGGGCACTGGGCACACTGGGCATACTGGTACTCGGGACCTCGACCTGATGGAAATGCTGTGATGAAATCCTTCAGAGAGCTGTGCATAAACAAATGTCTGCAAACACTTTAAAGAGACTAATGTGGTTCCACAACTTACTGAGTCATGCACGACAGCACAGAGTGGAAGCTTTGATGTTTTCACGCAGCAGTACAGCAGTATCTTTTGTCTGTCTTATTCTAAACCTGAAGAAAGTTTCTTATAATTCTTGTGCTTCTTATACTTATGTTCAGGTCAGAGGGCAACGCTGTTGTTTTTGGCGATGCAGCTCGTGAGGTCTAAATAAACCTCTTTACTCAAGCAGCAGGTGCTCAGTTGTGGTTTAGTCCCCATCAGCTAGCATTTGTTAACATACTAAAATAGTAAATATCACATACACACGCGTGTCGTTATTAACTTATGATAATATTACTTGCTAACGTGTTAAACTGTAAATGTTTGGTTTTGTTCTTCTATCCTGAAGATCGACATTCAGAAGGCCAATCATTCAAGCCCTGTATGGGCTTTGGCTGCACAGCACATGGTAGCAGCATCAGTGTGTTGTTATTGCTCGCCATAAAAAAAAAGGGCAAACACACAAATCTTTTTTTATTCCAGTTTGTTCTGCAACAAACGTTCAATTTAAAGCAAGATTAAGAGCAGTGTTCATGTGCATTAGCTCTCAGCAATTTTTTATAGCTGCTCTTTTTCTGTCAGGTGATGGACAATAGCTGCTCTAACCCCGGATAAAGACACGCTGATCTGTGGGTGGCAGAAATGCTGAAGCACCCGCGGGGAGACAGACGATCGATTTGCAGTTGTAGTTGAGCACGGCTTTAACCAGCAGCGTTAAGCCATGCACTCGAAATAAACCAGCAGCTGTGGCGTGCGAGAGCTTGTGTGTACGATTATGTTGGCCTGAGAGAGAAATAGCCGTCCTCAGCACCACAAAGCCAGCGACGCTTCAGTTGTCGTAATCGAGCAGGACTGAGAGAGAAGCGCTCTTATCCTGTTCCGTGGGGCTGAGATATCGACTGATGGGATGCAGAGACAGATGTGGAGGGATGCTTGTTGTTTTATTGTCCTGCAGCTGACTGTGGAGCGATACTGACCACTTAATGAAAAATATGTGTCCAAATGTTGTGAATCCCAACTTTGGACAGTTGGACTTAAAAACTAAACTCATCCCACCAGAAGAGCTTCATGCACATATTTTACATGTATGTAAGGCTTTTAAAGTCTCAGTTGTTGCAAGTCTGTCAGCTGAGGTTTGAGCAACAATCAGAATCAAAGAAGTTGGACACCAAGTGTTTCCAGTCAGGTTTGTGGAGCCAGATGAAGTTTTATGACATTCAGCATTTTACATGAGAGACATAAGATTTGAGATTTTGTTACGACCCATCAGCAAAGTCGGCTCTGTATTTACGGAGCATCACCCATATATGAACACTTATTGCCGTCGGTATTCAGAGGTCACCAACTTTCAGCAGAGTCAGTCGCTACAGACCTCCAAACTTCGCGTGGCCTTCAGATTAACTCGAGAACGGTGAAGCTTCGTGGAACGGGCTCACAAGCTTCATCCAAACCTTACAATGCAAAGCGTCATATGCTGTGGTGGAAAGCACGCCACCACTGGACTCCAGAGAAGCAGAGATATGTTCTCTGGAGTGACAAATCAGCATCTGGCAGAGTGTGGGTTTGGTGATTGCCAGGAGAACAGTACTTGTCTGACTGCACTGTGTTTGGTAGGGGGGATTATTGTTTCTCAGTAGTTGGGCTTGACCTCTAAGTTCCAGGGAAAATAACTCTTACTGCTTCACCATACCAAGACTTTTTGAGCAATTTTGTGTTCCCAACTTTGTGGGAACACCAGTGCACAAAGTCCATAAAGACATGAATGCATTTCTGGAAGGACGGTCAAAAATTCCCATTAACACACTCCTAAATTGTGGAAAGCCTTCCCAGAAAAGCTGACGCTGTTATAGCTGCAAAGGGTGGGCCGACATCACATTAAACCCTGTGGATTAAGAATGTGATGTCGCTCAGCTTCATATGCGTGTGAAGGCTGACGAGAGAATACTTTTGGCAGTGTAGTGTGTATGAGATCGAAACAGCACAGAGAATTGTCCCCTGGGGAAGATCTCGCGAAAGGGGGACTGGAGATGATGAGAACTGTCCCATTGCAGTAGAAAAGATTTAGAATAGAAAATGTGTATGGCGTATATTTATACAATCCTGTATTTTACATGTTTGCAGTGGGGCTGTATAAGTTGTCATTACTATGAATTCCTTCAAACTTTGGTAAAAGTCATCAGATATCTGTGGAATTACTCTTTGTGAGCACTTTTGTAATGCTGCATGCAGACTCAGTAACCGAACCCCCTCTTTTGCTTGTACCTGTAGATATCCGGGAGACAGCTTTTGTTTATGCCATCACAGCCGCCGGTGTGACCCACTCTGTGACGCAGGCCTGCAGTATGGGAGACCTCCTGCAGTGCGGCTGTGAGGCCACCAGGAACAGACCGCCTCCGAAGCCGTCCTCCTCTGGGGACGGGGTCAAGTGGGAGTGGGGGGGCTGCGGAGATGATGTGGAGTTTGGTTATGAAAAGTCAAAGCAGTTTATGGATGCCAAGAGGAGGAAAGGCAAGAGTGACATCAGGACGCTCGTCGACCTGCACAATAACGAAGCTGGCAGACTGGTAAGCAGTTTCACAAAGTTTCTGTATCCTGTTCAAATGTAGTAAGAATGCATGTTTCACCTGCTGATAAAGTTCGACAAAGGTGTCGGTTGTCCATTGGAATGCTTCTTTCCATTCCACTAACATGCGAAAAGAGAAAGCCGCGGCCTCCAGCCATATTTGTGTCGTGCCGTAAGCTGATATTCTAACAAGAATCGGGTTTCTGAAACAAAAAAAACAAGAACGTGCCCGGCGCTTTGTTTTTGAGCCTCGGAGGCAGCCTTTCTACTGCCACTGTAGAAGTTAAAAGTTCCTCTGTGTTGTGAATTACCACCATGACGGTCTTACCACGCTACTGGAAGATGAAGGAGCAAGTTTAGTTTGGTGTTTGTTTATAAGAAGAACGCTGGCAAATCTTCAGGATCGCATTTCCTTGTGCGGCGTTGTCGCTGTTTGAGTTCGTTGCAGAATTGTTAAAAGATGCACAAGCAACACCGAATTATAAAGTTCACTTTAGTTGGGGTCAGCGGCAGGTAGAGAGGAAGAGAGGAGGGTTTTTGGGATGCAGTCCAATTGTAGCATTAGTGAACAAACTGTTTGAACATAGGAAGAAACTTGCACACAAATTCCCAGAGGTTGAGAAATAAGCGTGCTGCGATGCGCCCAAATGTCTGTTTATGTGCATGAATGCATGTCTACTTTTATACACATTTGTGTGTGTGTGTGTGTGTGTGTGTGTGTGTGTGTGTGTGTGTGATGGGTTAATTATGTGCATTATAAGTGAATGATCTGTTGTCAAGGCTTGTTAGATGTAGGAAGGCCAGAGGCAACGTGGAGGGAGAGGGGGGCTGGGGAGTTAAATTCCTTCTGAATAGCGTCTGCTTTTATCTTACCTATCTATCAGTGTGTGTGTGTGTGTGTGTGTGTGTGTGTGTGTGTGAGATCCAGGGCCTTTGTCTGTCATATATCATGAAAACACAATAATAAATTCTTCTTTGGCGAATTAGTCATTTGTCATAAGCAGCTCGGCTTCACTTCAGGGTACAAGTTAACTGTTTTTGTCCTTCTTTCTGCTTGATAAACCCTCTCCTCTCTTTTTCACCTGTCTGCCCTCTTTCACCTCCCTTTTCCCCCCTTTAGGCAGTAAAGCTCTACATGAGGACTGAGTGCAAATGCCACGGACTGTCAGGCTCGTGCACTCTGCGCACGTGCTGGAAAAAGATGCCGCATTTCCGTGAAGTGGGCGACCGCCTGCTGGAGCGATTCAACGGCGCCTCGAAGGTGATGGGCGGCAATGACGGGAAGACCCTGATCCCTGTGGGCCAGAACATCAAACCTCCGGACAAGCAGGATCTGATCTACTCGGACGAGTCTCCGGATTTCTGCCTCGCAAATCGAAAAACAGGTTCGCTGGGAACAAAGGGGCGTATATGCAACAGCACGGCCATGGACATTAGCGGCTGTGATTTGTTGTGCTGCGAGCGAGGCTTCCGGGAGGAGACGGTGGTGTTTGAGGAGAACTGCTTATGCCGTTTCCACTGGTGTTGTGTCGTCCAGTGCAAAAAGTGCATGGTTCGAAAAGAGCTTAGTCTCTGTCACTGATGAACTAAAGTTTAAAGTAGTCTAATTACTTTGTTAATTACAACTACTTTTGTTACTTTTTGAAGTTCTTGCTTTAGTTTGGATAGCGTGAAAGATGCAGAGGATCTCGAGTTTATGGTTATCAAGCTCAGTCAGAAGTTGAAACCATGGAAACAATGGAAACAATGCCATATCCTCCTTCCACCTGCAGTTCAACAACATTGCTTAATAGGAGACGTTGCTTTTATTCCACGATATTCTGCAGGGTAGTAAGAAGATTAAGGACCTCACTATGGCCCATATTCCATTCCAGTGCTCATAGACGTACTGTTATCTAACGGTGTAATGCTCATAGACTTGACATAAAAGATGGACGTAGCCTCCGGATCTAAAGAGTGAAGTAAATGCAAAAGTGCCTTAAACCTGCTTTAATTCCAAAACCCAGCAGGGAGCAACTCCCCAATACGTAATGACTTTATAGCCTCGGTTGCTGTTTTCAAGTCTTCTTCAACCAGTTTGTAAACGATGGGCTCATTTCAGGTAAGACTGACAGTAAAGCAGGACATGGCAAATCACCCCCATATGAACATGCCAGTGGGGATGGTTTTGGTGGCTACACCCATCTTTCATATATATTCCGTCTTAACGAGTGTAATCATATTCTTGAGTTTGCATTTACCAAAAACTGTGTCTCAGTTATTGTAACTGCAGCGAATCAACATAGTGAGAAAACAAAACGATGCTGGTCTTGACCTGTTGTTCTGCTACTACATGAAAAATGTAAAAAAGGGAAACTGTAAACCGTTGTTATAGTTGCAAAGATGCTGTTAACACCATGCTTTGCAGGTGCGGACTTGGCTTGCCAGCAGAGACTCTTATTTATATATGGATATGATGACTACTTGCTTCCGTCTGTCTCTCAGAAGCACTTTGGATGCAGCAGCTGCCGCGGACGTCCTCATCAGCTTGGCAATCAAACCTGCAGTCGGCTGTTTCTCCTGAACCAAAATAGAAACCTTTTTTTTTCATGATATTTTTTTGTTATCAAAAAAATGTATTTGATGCATTTTGTTTATATATTATGATATACAGGGCTAATAATAATAATAATAATGCACTATGGATGTTAGCTTTTATTTGATACTGTAAGTGCCTGTGTGCGTGCGTGTGTGTGTGTGTAGGTTGGCCAGTTATCACCATATCCTTCAGTGTATATATCTTGTTGCTGTCTGTTAAACTGCAGTATGCTGCTTACTGAAAGCACACCACTCCTGGACAGTCTGTCTCTGAGCGACACAGACGAGGTCTTTTTTTGTTGCTTTGTTCCTCTTCAGCAGAAATACCCATAAACTTATTGTATCATCTAATTTACACTTTTGTATATCTGGCAGTGCACAGCAAGTATACTGAACTATAACACAACATTGCTTCAGTTTGTGCTGTTCAGGTTTTTGTGTTTGCGCGAGGTTTCATGTAGGTACGCATTTATAATTTAGAGTCAGCTGGTTTTAGCGGCGCACCGTGGCTCACATCTGGATGCTTCCTCGTCACTTTTATCGTCTGCTGTGTGACAGACTTTTATAACCTAACCGATGGTTATTCTGTAAGTCCATTTTGTAGTTGATGTTAACCACTTAAGGTCATGATAACAGCTGTCACAGCAGCCCTTAGTGTTTTTGTGTGAACGGAGCCAGAGCACGGCAGTGATGAGGAGGCTGCATCTTATCACTAGTGGTGTTTTTGAGAATTTCCCCCTTCTTCAGCTTTTTAACACTTTCCAATCAGGTTTGGTGGGAACGCAAATCTTTAAAAACATTTCAGCGATGTCACTGTAACATAATTCAGCCCGTCTTTAACCAGCAAAGCTTCTTCGTTCATTGGTCATTTATTTAAATGAGTTTTGTCCGATGTGGCTTTTTATTTCCATCTGCTCCTCGTCTTTGTATTCAGGAGAAATGGTTGCATACTTGGATGTTACACTGCAGCTTCATTAAACATAAATGCCTAAAGAGATTCAAGTGGCTCGTGACTGACATCGAAGACACCGTTCAAAACCAGATACATTATCATTCCTTTTGATAATTAAGTTACTTTGTATGTAGTTGGACAAATTGTTATTTAAACTATGATGATACTTTTTAGTTTCAGTATTTCCACACAATAAAATAGAGTTCACTGATGTTTTACTTCTACAGTGATGTAAGTGTGTTATTTGGACCCAGTCTATCACTCTGAACACTAGATTTTGTGCGGAGCAGCACAAACCTGGGATTTATACTCACTAATGTCACTGTTTTGGGTGTCTGTCACCTTGTTTGTCAGACTTTTACGAGCTCTGTTTTTACATCAGCATGAGTTCAAGTTAGGTTTTAACCTCAGTGATTCACTAAACCTGACCCTTTGTGTAGGATTCTCTGTGGTACTCATAAAGAGGAGGTATATATCATTTGGGGGCATTTATTCTGTAGAAATTAGATGACAAGGAGGCCAAAAAAAGAAAGAAAGAAAAGTGGGCCTGTATTAGTTTGAGCTGTACAAGTTGACACAAGTTCATATTTTCCAGGAATTTGGTGGTGCAAAAAACTCGCGCCAGAAGTTGCGTTTAAGAAATGGAAAGGTAAGCCAAGAGGAAGAAAATGCCATGGGGCGCTCGTCTCTGCTCCTGTCCCCTACACGCTGCTCTGCCCTCTCGTCCTCCTGCATTAAACCTGCGCTGGCGTTCAGAGCGGCGCAGCCAAAGCCAGAGAAAATAGACAGATGAGCAGGTAGATTTATTGGAGCATTGGTATAAATAAAGTTGCCTGTCGACATCTGTGCGCATGTGGCTGCATGCGTCTGTCTTCGTCAGCGCGTGTGTCCATTTGCGCGTGTCTGCACGGGTGCGTAGCCAGGTTAGAACGGGTGTATTTTTCCATGTGACCCTTTGAATGAAACAGTGCCTTCAGATTGCAACATCGTCCCTCACGGGAACGAGTTTTGTTGATGCTAAGTGCTTACAGACACACACAAAGCATTAATGAAGGGCTGCCACTGTTCATGGATTGACAGTGTTACTCTGCAGACAGTCATACATCACTCAGATAAATAGTGTCCTGTCATTGCTTATCTGCTACAGTGGAGTCTTGGTGGTCTGCTGCTCTTATTTGCCGTACATTCAGCGCACAAAATGAGCGTTTACTTGCAGTAAAACAGATATTTGGAGGCGTGAGATTACATAGAAATGCAAAATGAGTGGGCCACTGTAGAGAAATGAGCGATGAGCGAGGGAAAATTAATGAACAGAGGAAAAAAAGAAGACTGAAACAAGATAAGAAAAGTAAGAAAGCGACACAGAAAAAGAACTTGGAGGTAACTCGACACTATAATTCTCCTCCATTTGTGTGAACTCTCCTCCGGTCCTCCATCAATCTAGCAGCGAGATGTTGCTTATGCAAAGGGCACATCCAGAGATCGGCTCTGTGTGGGGTTTCATCTGATACCAACGACCATAATTACAGGAGTGGAAGAAACAGAGAAACATACTTAAAGCAAACTGAGCTCACGAAACCTGTATGTATACGCACAGCATTCATCGTGCTTTCAAAATGCACAAATCTGCACACACAGTCTCGGTGTGTTTGGGAGAGACAGTGATCTTTATGAGTTAATGCAGGCCCTGGAGGTGATGCCTAAGTCCCACAGCCCACCCAACTTGGCTGCCAGTGCTCAGAGATTTAATAGTGCATTTTGTGCACATCACTTACTCACCTTTTAGGTAAAGCTCGCCTGGGGATTCCTCAACGGCATTTACCGTACAGTTAAACACATCGAGAGCGCGTGACGCGAGTGATCTTGCTCAGGGTTGTTCCTGAACGTGAAGTGACTGGAGTGCTGTGTTAAAAATAAATTGCTTTGCAGATAAAGCTCTGCTAGAGTGGTTTCTCTCTCGCTCTTTAAAAAAAGTATTTTGGCAAAATGGCCCTATACTCCTTGAAAAATATACTATATGAGAAATTATGTGTGCTTTTCTCAAGGAACCTGCTATCATTGCAACACCCTAAAACAACACTTTCTTTCTTGAGAAACACTCATTGACCCACATCATTGTAGTGGGTGGATAAACATTAAGATGACCTCGCAATGTATCTTTTGCTCATCTCGCTCCTTCACCACCCACTCCCCTAAATCTCCCTACATCTGTCCCGCATCTCTGTTGCTTCCTCTCTCCGTCTCTCTCGCTCTTCATCTCTCACACACTCGCTCTCCTGCTTGCATGTGTGCCATTTATCAAACTCTGTTACCGTCTCTCTGCCCCGTGTCTTCTCCTTCTTCTCTGTTATCTTGGGTTGTGAAAACATGGCTGCCAGAAGTTGGTGGGAGACAGAAGGGGCCTGGTGTCTGCTCCGACTGTTTTGGCTCAGAGTCGGTTCCTGTGTGAAGACCAGGCAGGACGCTTTCTCCCAGGACAGAGATAATAAACACGGCTGTTTGTACAACAAAAGTCATGAAATGCCTTGATGGGAAGCAGGTTAGCAATGTGCTCAGACATGTATATTGGCATATCGTGATCAGCATACACAGAATCCTTCCATTTGTCTAATGAGGGAGATGAACGAGCAACAATGTCCCGAGACATCCGCCGTCTCCAGCTTAGTGTTTGTGCAGCATCGTGCACTTTTACTAAGGTTTAGTGTGTCTGTCATGCAGCACAGCAGGACTGAGGAAATCAGGAAAACTAAACACTCTGAGCGGATTTATTCACTTTGGTGTTTGAACACTAGATGGCGCACTTGGAGCAGAAAGTTGATTCGTTGGAAAGTTGGTCCTCTTGCTCACTCCATCTCGTCTGTCTTGACAGACGTCATCAGAGCACTGATGGCAATGATAATGATAATAACAATTTAAAAAATAGAGTAAATTAAAACAGTGAAAATGGAACTATAATCAAGCACAACACAGATTCACCAAATTTAAAGCAAAGGTTTAAAACAATAAATGGCCATAACTTGTAATCCATGCACGTTTAGATCAATCAGCCCCTTATTTCTCTCAGTGTGGACATTTGTTTTGGATTGTGTGTGAGAAAGTGAAGACAGTTATACTGCATTTTTGCTCTGGAGCTCTGAAACTTTGTGCATATACTGTTGGACCTGTTGCAACTGCTACTTTGCATACACTCACACTAAAGCACATAGATGAGCACAGACACACACACACACACACAGACAAAAACGTCGTGAGACAACAATGGCATGCAAACGTGAAAAATTAGGGATACCCAGGGGTAAACGAGGCAGTAAAACAAAACAAGCACGTCTGATTTCTCTGAGCACAAAAGATTTGGTGAGTGTGTGTGACTGTGTGCGTATGTGCTCTGCAGCATTTGTAGGTGTGTTGCCTCTGCTGTCCATGCTCAGCTCCTTGGTTTCATACTAAGAAACAAAACATGTTCTTTCTTTGGCTGAAGCAGATTTTCAAATTTGATTTTATGGTGGCAAATTCTCGTTGGGTGTTCTTTTCGAGGGGTTTGCAGAGCTAGCGATTTCAGCTTCAGATAGTCGCTAAAATTCCATGAAAGCATCCTTTCTGAACATCACTGGGTTGTTTGCGATGAAGAAAGAGAAAGTTAAAGAGGAATGAGGTTTTAGAGAGATTGTGGACTGGTTTCAAACCCATCATTGTGACCACTGGAGAATTTAACCCTTCAAAGCCTGAATCATGAAATTATTGCTAGAAAAATCCTTTTGTTTGTTTGGTTTTTTGTGTGTTTTTGAACCTTCTGACCTTCATTTGCATGTATGTGTTTTAATTTGTATCATATTTAACTCATCTGGCATTTTGTTTGCAGTATGTATTGTGCAATGCATCCTCTCAAAACACACAAAACCTCACGTATCAATAACCATTAAAGGGTTTAATGTGGTTTGAACAGAACACTAAATCCTGGTTCACAAAACACAGATAAACAGTGAAATCTTTAAAATACCCGTTGTAGTTTAAAGTGTACATTTTTCTAATGCTGTCATTATTTTTGTTACTTTTCTATTTCCTAAAAATTCTTACAAAACTTCCAGAAAATGATCAGTGTATTTACAGAGCAAGATAATTCTAACCAGAAACTTTATTCAGAGTTTCCAAGTTTTAAATTGTAGTCCAAAGATATAAAACAGACAAAAAAATGATGGAAGAAAACACGATTTTTGCAGAGAAAGGGTATAATGGTATAAATGCAAGGACATGAAACAGCAACGATATCAAATGACGAAAAAAGGTTTAACATAGTAAAACCTTAAATAGTTTCCTTTATGTACATTTTATGCAGATTTAATGAAGGTTTGTAAAAATCTTCACTGTCGAGCTGCGAATAACCTCAAAGCTTTAAAGGTGGAAACAAAAGGGGAAGAGTGTGTGTTAAGGGTTAAAGAAAACATGACTCTTTCATTCTCTCCATTTCCCAAAAAATACACCCCCAAAATATTTTCTTTTTCCTTCACCGGGGGGAAAAAGTCAAGTTTAACCTCTCACTCTGGTGCCTGTTTTGTTAAAGGAGCCTAAGTGAAGACTTATCTCTTCTGCAGCATGTGTTCACTGTACATTCTGCGAGTCGTTAGGGTCATCCAAAATAACGGCAGTTCTCACTACCTGAGGATATTTTTGTTCTCCGAAAAGAAGGATTTATTGATTGGAATCACACTGTGGCCTCAGCATGCGATTGCAACACAGCTACAATACCTTACAGCAATAAAAACACATTTGTTTCAGCTCTGATGACGTGAAAAAGCAAACATAATAATTTCTACTGCTCATCAGGGTCGCGGGAGGAACAATCCCCCTTCCCAGGCAGGGGGGATACTGAGGTCAGCCGAAGCCTTCTGAGAGGCACAATCTCTCTACCTTGTCCCCCTCCATGGATCACCATCTTGGAGGAAGGGTTTGTTGTTGGAGACAACTTCTCTTGCACGAGAGGCTGGATCAAGTTTGACACTAATGAGCCTCACAAAGACCAAAATCTATGTGCAGCAACCTTACCTGAGGCAGGAATACCAGGGTACTACCTGGGGGAACAGGTGGCAGAGCCCACGGCAGCTCAGTCCAAACAAGAAACTTGGATCCACCCACCACAGGAGTGGTCCAATCCCGACTGCTGAAGCTGGCCTCAGGTACAGAGACCATAAGATAATGTTTGCTTGTTTTGTAGGAAAGCGGTGATTGTGACTGCGCCAGGCGTTTGGGAAAAATAAAGAGACGTGAGCGGGACACAGTAACGCTTGCATACACGTCCTTTTTCACTCCTCTTATTTTTAGCTTTCTGTTTTTCAAAACATGCCTCGAATCATATGCTATTGATCTCAAACGCAGATGGTTTAATTGGAAGCCCTGTCATTTGTCCGAGCTTGATGTAATTGCACAGTTGCTGCTTTCTTCGCAGTATTCGTCGAATCCTGCCTGCATGCAAAAACATACAAACTCTTGGTTATTGACAGTCTCGCAAGTACCCACGCTATTTTTCTCCTCTCATTCTGTCTCCTGCACGTCTTCAAAAACACAAAAACCCAAAAACACACACATGAGCGCAGAGCCAAGAATTTGCTTGTTAGAAGTTTGTTACTAGAGCTGAGCCTTGTAATTGACTAACCTCTGCTCCGCCGCTCTCCTCTGCTTTGCTCATTTTCGTCAATTCGGTCCAAAACTCTCAAAGAAATGTGAACTTTGCCTGAACTCCCTTCTCAGAGAGACACTGAGAGCGAGGGTGTGACAAACATAACTTATGTTGGTTAATAAACTGCACATGCACAGTGTGCAGTCAGAGTGTTATTACCGCATGTGCTGAGGTAAAGAGTGAGGTACAGAAAAGCCAAGAGGCAGAGAGATGATGAGGGATTTAGCAAAATAGCCACGAGCTATCTTTAAATTACTGAATGTTGTAATTATACCTGAGCTTCTATCATCAATCAGATCAGGCTAAACTACCTTTTATTTTATTTGTGTCACGTGTGTGACTTTTGACTCAGTGAAGGTAACCAGGACACCCACTCTGCGATGTCTGCAGCGGTGAAGTTCATCTTCAAAAGGTCACTGCAGTAAAAAACAACACCGGGGGAGCTCAAACTAAGGAAAGTCCATCACTGCACCGCGTGATAGGCTCTGAGGTAAAGACACAACGCTTCAACCTTTGACTTTACAAGTGTCAGAGACGTAATCAGACCAAAGTTACCGAGGTTTTCAACCAAGCATGAGGGGAGCGGTGCAGACGAACTTTGCAGATAAACGAAAAGAAATTTTTATCCACATAAAAACAGCAACTTCAACACTTTTTTTCATTGCTTGCTTTCTTGCCCAGAGTTAAGTGAGAGTATTGCCGCCGCTCCCACCTGATACAGTTTCAGAGCTCACCTTTATCCATGAAAAACTCTCACCAGCACCACTACTGCTTTGATTAATCAGCAGAAAACCTGCCCGTGTGATTATCAGGCAAGTGCATATCAGCAGTTTGCTGCTTTTAGCACATTTTGTGTCATTTAAATGCACTTCAATGTTTTGCATCATTTTGCAAAATCCAGTTATAAGGAGTGAAATGTTGCCATAAAAAGCAAAACAACTAAAGTAAATCAGCATTTTGTGCAACTTGGACCTGTTTGAGATCTGAGCAGATTCTTCTGGTATAAGTTTGGTCTCTAAAAGAATATAGCATACAGAATATTTGTTAATATGAATAATAATAATATGAAGAGGTTTTTCAGTAGTTAAATGCATATAAAACCCAGATCATTTCCTTCCTGCTAATCATATTTAAACTGCACTTTCAACCTCTGAAGTCAGTTATGTTATAATGACGAGTGTTGTTGACACGTCTGTGCGTGATTTTAGCTTAATTATGATCTAAATTAAACCCTAATGAGACAAATCATCAGCATATCTAGCAATCATCATTTTAAATGTAAATCTGCCATCTAAACCTTTGTGTCCATCACACACGTTTCAGAATATGGAAAACAGTTTGGGACGTCTTACTTCACAACTGGGGTAAATTTAAAAATGTAACATTTATTACAGATAAAAATCAGAGAAGACCTGACCTCTGGAAGGGAAATACTTTCTGTTGAGCCTGCAATGACAGGCACACATCAAATTGAGTTTTGAACTGTGTGAAGCAACACATCAAGCTAAAATACGCAAACTGGAGTACAAAGGGAAAAATGTCAATCTCATGTTTCTGTATATTTCAATATAGTGCTAAATGAATGCTTTTGATTGGACAAGACCATAAACTACATATTCATACGTGCTATATGACGTTATGTGTTTACACGGCACTCGCTGCTGGGAAAACTTAGCTCAGTCGTTTCTCTCCCTGCAGGACAATAAAGATTCAACAGCACCAGACACTGCAGCTCAACAAGAACACAGGCGCTATTGGGAAAACTCTGTGTTTTAGTTTATTATTGAATTAAACCTTCAGTGGTTTTGTATTTCATGTCGCCTAGCAAGTTAGGGTGAACAGTGCAAGATAAAAATAATAAGGGTAACGGGAAAATCGTGTTAAAACAAAAGCCTTGAGAAACAAAATTAGGAAGCTGGCAAGTGGACTTGACAAAAATAAAGTCTTTGGGTCTCTAGACACAAGAGTCAGAGAATGTGAGAGGAGCTCTGTAATGTTTCCCACATAATTTTTAATAAATGCAAGCAGAAACACACTCACAGTGGTGAGGAAAGGGAAACAGAGGTGTGTGTGTGTGTGTGTGTGTGTGTGTGTGTGTGTGTGTGTGTGTGTGTGTGTGTGTGTGTGTGTGCACAGGCCCAGTCTGCATGTGCATGCTGTCTGAAGTACATTTTTACATACGTGTGACTTGTGCACACAAAATGAATATGCAATGCGTGTGTCAAAGTGTCCTGCTGGGACCCGTATCCATATTTTGAAAAACAAGCCTCCAACTTATCATCTCCGACGTATTTCACAAACACTACTGCTGAAATTTGCTGTGGGAAGTTTTTGTCTCCGCCTTCTGACAATGGGAATAATTACACAATCACTTTTTGATGAGTTGCTAAATAACACACTTCCATTTGTCCACACTGATGTAGAGTACGTGTAATATCCATGTCTACGAGCAAAAAAGCATCATGCATGTGTGTGTTTAGCCCGTCCTCACACTAAAGCTGTTTGCCCATTCATGAGGATGACATTAACTCCAAGTTGCTGGAGCATCAAAACATTTCGACTGGCTCTTTCAGAAACTCAGCGGCTGTGGCTTACTCTCCTTCCATGGGGCTACTCTTCTTCCTGTCACCACATATAACACAAACTTTGCACACTGTCGACAGACTCTGTCTCACTGTGTGAGAATGTTTGGCAAAGGCCAGAATGCGATGGCCAATGTTCTGCACTGTAGCTCTAAATAAAGAGATTTGTGGTAAAGTTTGTGAGATTCAGTTTGAACATGAATGTGAGATTAAGCTTAAATGAGCTCAATATTTCTAGTCAGTCAGAAGTAAAAATTTACTTGACAAATTTAATTTTTGATTTAATGTCTCTTGGTTTCTTGTCTTATTAATTTCGTCATGTGATCTTTTTCCTCTTTTTGTTTGGTTTCCTGTTCGTGTTTTACAGCACAGAAAAACCTTTTTAACATCTTTTTGCAGGTTGGCGTACAGGACGGCCGCGCTGCGTTACAAAAGAGGCCCTCTGTGCTGCTGTTTTTGATTCTCCAAGTGGAAAGAGGGGGGTAAAGTATCAGTCATGTTTATAAAGAACTGTGATTCAGAAAGTAATTTTATTATCAGTCATGAGGAGAGCCAGAGACACAAAGGGCTCCAGATGACAGCATGCGACACATCCTGCTGAAGTCAGAGACCCCAAACCACCAAGTCTATTAGCAATCCAGCTTTCCTTAGATGCCTTGAAATAATTAGTCACAAAGTTGCCGTCGCCGCCAAATCTTGCAGATCAGGGTGCTGTGATAAATCCCACTGGAAGAAAACTTGATGTGGGATTGTTTCCCTGAGCTTCTAAATTTGTGTATCGCAACTTAATTGCGTCTGAACGCTGAACTTGTGTAGTGTTTTACTACTTTGGTTACTCCGTGCTGGCAGAATGCTTGCTTCACTGCACTGGTGGGGAAAACCTTTTTATTTGTGGTTTCTAATTCTTTACTCTAGCCTGCTCATAAAGCACTGAGATGAGCGATATCATGTGGTGTTCATCAACCAGGGAGCTTTTTCTTAAACTTTATAGTCGTTTAAACAGAACGATTAAAGTCCATGACACACAGGCAAGGTTTGGACAGCAACGGGAGCCAGCAAGTTTAACAACGCCTCAGTTCTTCATGCTTTCATGCATAAGGACCTTCAGATTTACCAAACTTTGCAAACCAACATCCAGCTTACATCTTGGACTGTTTTCACGTGGATGCTTGAGATGGTCCGTGAAAAAAACTCCTTCCTCGGTTCTGAGAAAACTGTCCGCCCTGATGACGTCAGCAGGAGTGGTTGTGACTTTACTGGTTTCTGAGTTTGAAGAACTGACCTCGAGATTCTACCCGTTCTAAACAGTGACACCGACTATCACCATCACCTGACCCTAAAACCTATCAGGTAACTGTTACACCAGCTGTTCCACACATCAGGGGAACAGCTGGGTGGTTTTTCCACGGGCTTTTAAGAAATCCGACTTCCTTTTGCAACCAGAAGAGGTGCCCCCTGTTGGTCAACAGAAAAATGCAGATTTAAGGCGCTTTGCTTCAATCTTTTCGATCTGAAAGCCACCTCCATCCTGTATATGGAGCAAAGTGCATTCAGTTTATAGCTAGAAACAATTATGCTGCTGGTTGCATTAAAGGAAGTGCAGTAGGCTTTGTGGGGCTTTACCCACAGCGCTTATACATGGAAATATATCTCAGGTACTATTGCCTTAATGTTGGACTGTTTTCTCAATATGTCTGCGTAATTTCACGGACGTGGACTCAGTGGAGCAGCCCTTCAACCACGAGTCTGAAATGAGTCATGGACTGATTTTTTGAAATAGTGGGTCAGTGGTAAGTTACGGGACTGATTATAAATCTCCTTATAAATAATGTTTTTTTTTAAATAAATAAAAATAAAAATAATTCATGAGGTTTGGATATTCCCTTAGAGCTCATAAACACCTTCAGCTTTAACATTCTTTTTTCCTCTTTGTCCACTTCTTAATCAAATTCATCATCGTCTTTCACAATCATCTAAGCAATCCACTAAATCAAACGCAAAAGAAAGTTTCGGTTTTGCGCGACTTTCCTCTTCATCCCCCATCCTCATCCTCAGCACCGCTCCTCAGAGGGCGCGGGCTAAGTGTTTCGCTTTTCTTATCTAGAAGGATCTCTATCCTGTTTTAACGAGGCACTTGACCTCCCTCGGCGCTCTCCTACTCCCTGAGTGACGCAAAAAAAGTGGGCTGGCGAAGCGCTAAGTGCAGCAGTTTAGAGGACTATCTGTGCGCTACTCCAGCAGACTTCACTTGGAGCGCCTATATAGGTTCAGTCGTCTGTCTCGGATGTTACACCAGAGCCTTGTCGGCGGAGATACCGGCATGAGAACGGATGCGTTTGAGAGGCTAAACACGGACTTTTCCTCAGATTTGTAACAACCCCCCGCTTCATTCATTAAGTTGGGAGGTTGATGAAACTTTTCTTGAATGAGTCTCCCGCCGCTGGCTGGCGCATCTGGATTCAAGTTAGTCGGAGCTGTCAAGTCCAGAGTTCAATTCTTCAGCCGGAGCCTTTTACCCCGTTTTTAAACTTTGTGGCGAAATACTGGAATTAGTTTAAACCAAACTCTTAATTTTGACAACTTTTTGTGAACATTTTTTATTGCAAGACACAAACATGGAAAACTCGGTCCTGAGAATGACATGCGTCCTGGTGGCTATCTGTCTCTTGGATAAAAGGTGAGTGAAATTAATACGGAACGCAGTAATTCTACTAAAACTTTAAGTCAAGCTGCTGTTTTAACGCAATTAAAGAACATCTTTCATCGAGCCTCCTTATTTGAACTTAAAAATCTGTTAACAGGATGTTGTGAGATGTCAGATTTATTTATCGACGTAAAATTTGTATTTCATTCATTCAGCTAAATGTTTCACTGACAGGTTGTCTGCGCCTAAAATATAAATACAATGAAGTGTAAACAGTTGTGTGCTTTCTTTTTTATTTCTATTTATTCTTTATTATCTTGAACACTTTTGCCCACATGCTGGTTCCAGCTGTAAAATTTGGAAAGGCAGCTTTTGAACTTGTGCTGCTCTTTACTCTCAGAGCCGGAAACACAACAGGTACCAACAGAAGTCAAACTGGAATTGCAAAGCCACAAAAAGCAATCCCACACTGAAAGTGTAACATGCAAATGAATAACATGCAGTGGCAAGTTGTTTTATTGATTGATTGATTGTTTTTTTTAATCGCTCCAAAGCTACTTTGCTTAGATAAGCGGCACACTGTGTGTGTGTGTGTGTGTGTGTGTGTGTGTGTGTGTGTGTGTGTGTGTGTGTGTGTGTGTGTGTGTGTGTGTGTGTTCCAACACTGACGACTTTTTCTTCTCTTTGCTTCGTGGAGAAGTTTTGCAGAAGACACTCTCGCAGGTCCCACGTGTTTACGAGACTATAAGCAGAGTGTGTGTGTAAATGCTGTCTCTTCCCCACACCTGTATTTGCGTGTGCATCTGGGAGTGCGCGTGGCTGTTTGTTGGCTGGCTGCATGTGCGGCACACACAAACCTGTGTTTTGCCTGTAAAGATCATGAAAAGAAAAGCAGGACAGCTTTCAGTCATCAGGAGCGCATCGTGTGTTTTTCTTATTGCTGCTGTTACTGTTCGTCTGTGGAGCACAAACGCGCTTTAGAGGCTGTCAGCTGGATTATTGCTGTTCACACGATTAACCTGAAACAGAAGCTGAGACAGTTGAGTGCAGAGACACACCTTACTGCTAATAACAATTTATGTGCTAAAGTATTTCCTCTGGTTATTTTATGTGGCAGGTACGTAGGTTTTTATTTTTGCCTTAATTCATTGTGCTGCAATAAAAACATCCTGAGTTAAGTATGCACATTTTTAAAGACTTTAAAGGCTTAATCTTTTTTTTAAAAATATTACTTTTATTTAAACCAATGGCAAAACAGATGCACAATCATAAAGTGAATCAATCTGAAAAGTAGAACATACTAACAGATTAAAGAGTACAGTTCCCCTCGGAAACCACCAGCATCTGGAGATGTTTTTATCAGCGCTACCACATAGCACACACATTTGTGTATTTTGGGGGTTTTACAGGAATCGGTTAAACCAGGGACCAACAAGTCATGGCAGGGTGCAATGGAAAGTGGGTGTCGAGGTGACACCAGAGGAACATTAAAAGAAAACTTACGAGTCTCGCTATAACGAACCTTCGGAGACTAACATCAGTACACAGAAAAGACAGAAGATTTGACTTGTACATCTATCTTGTCAGTAACCTGATCTATACTTGCTCCGTGCAGGGTAGACTCCAATGAAATCTTGGGCCTGAAGCTCCCCAACATCGACCCAATCCTGAATGCCAACACGGTGTGTCTGACACTGCCAGGTTTGACAAGGCGCCAGCTGGAGGTGTGCATGCGTAACCCAGACGTGACGGCTTCAGCAATCCAGGGAATCCAGATTGCCATCCATGAGTGCCAGCACCAGTTCAGAGGGCACCGCTGGAACTGCTCCAGCCTGGAGACTAGAAACAAAATACCCTACGACAGCATAGTCTTCAAAAGAGGTCAGTTTTAACCCAATTTTTCTACTTAAAAAAATAAACTTTTAAAAGTCCCAATATATGAATTACACAAAATTTACCACACAGTATTGTCTAAAGCGGGTGAATGAGTTTAAAAGCTTCTTTTAGTGAACTATGAAGGTGAAATGTCACCACAGGTTACCAGGTATAAGTTTGCTCTTGAGTCAGACTGTGGTTTCCTCCTCAACTGCACTTCAATGAAGTACCTTGAAAGGATGGGTTTAGAAAGATTAGCTGCCACAGAGATACAAAAGCTTCCAAACAAAAGTTAATATATTTCCTCAAACAAGATTATAAAAAGAGATTATTTTCCACGTAGTTATAATTCATCAATGTTAACTCGGAAACAAGTCCTCCAAATGAACAGGTTATCTCTAGTTATCTCTTGTTCCTAGCAGACTGGTATCTGCTTTCTAACCACCTCGCTGAAGCTTCTCAATAACCCATTCAAAAGAGCAGGCAACTTCAAAAGCAGTTAGTCACCTTCAGATTACCAAGCCTCATGCATATCATTTTTCCTTGACGCTTTGTAGGGCTTGGAGCTTTGCAAGTCAGCCACAAAGGATGAAAGAGGAGCTTTAGAGTTGGGAAGCCTTCAGATGGTGTCATCGCAGGTTATTGACTGGAAAAGGCATCAATTTCTTAGTAGCCTGAGCACCTGGATAGATGCAACACACAGTGCGGTTGGTAGTTTGAGTCTTGAGTTTAGCTGGCTTTCGATTTTACTTTCATCTCAGGAGTTGCAGAAAATTGGTTGAGATGCTCACGTGTATTGCTTTGGCTTAGCTTTGTGAGTTTTTAGTGAAAGTCTTTCAAGACAAGCGTGAAAAACTGGCTTTTTTAAGATTTCCCAAAGAGCATTTCTCTGAGACACTAATGATGACCTTACCTATCATAAAAAAATTCCTACCATCTCTGCAAGAAAAACCCTGGTTTGTAACCCTCACTGAGGACTATATCCTATCACTGCCATGAAATAACACAACATATATAATAATTTTAGCTACAGTAAATACTTTCTCACCTCTGGTCTTGCTTTCACTCCTAACTGACTCATTGAAAAGCTGTTTGTCATTATTAGCAGAGGCAGTTGCTCGTTGTCTGGCATCCCTGGTTTGCCTCGGGTGCAGAAACTCCAAACCACTGACATAAACAAGCTCTTTAAATCGTGTGATTCATCTGTTACATGTTGATACGATCCTCTCCACGCAAGCTAAAAAATGGATACAAGTTGACACGCTGCAGCCATCATTGCGTGCAGTTACTGTAAGCATGAATGCTTTGAATAAGGGACGTTTTCAGAGGTGGATTATACAGAAGGTGAGTGCATGTATTCAGTGCAGCTCCTCCTGAAAAAACTCAAATACGCTCTCACACGAGGCTCGTGTGTACCAAACTGGTATTTTCTTCCCACATCATGTAGTGCAGCAACAAGTTTATCTGTGGTGTTAAAAGCTCAGAATTGAAGAAAGTACTTCCAACTGGAAAACTCGCTTACTCGGCTACGCTTGCAGGGCTTTCTCAAATCCTACATGTGACGTTCTAAACAGGTTTTTGAATAGATTATCAGGTGCTCCACATTTTAATATTTATTCTGGTGTCACTGCATCGGATGGTGCTCGAATCCTGTCTGCTGATGGTTTCTCGATAACTTTTACGGGTCTATGTTCATTCCCATTTAGCCCGCATTAAAAACTAGGCTAAAGGGAGGGCCCAGCAGGACGGAGACAGACAGAAATAGGAGAATTGTTCCTTCTCTTTCTGCATTTCTTTTGCCATCTCATTCTCTGTCGCCATGTCTCTGTGTTCCCTGGCTGGGCTACTCCTAATGCTTTTTCTTCCCTTGCCAGTGCAAGTGCTTGTGAATTTGCTCTCAGCACTTTCCCAACTCTCCGAGGCAAAAGCACAAACCTGTTTAGTCGGTTTCTGTAACACAAAGTGACAGTTTCCTTTGAATCTTTAATTCATTTTGCCACTTCCTCTGCCATCAGTTCAGCCGGGCGTGCCACAGCCGGTGAATTATTTGTTAGATTGATTTGTTCCCGGTCTTCCGGGTGCTCGCGTTGCAGTGCCCAGCTCGGAGCAGGTCAAGAGCTAAAACGGGCTTTCTAAGTATGAGGATGTGCTTAAGTGCCATGCTGCGCTCCTCTCCTGCTCAGTGTGGGTCAAGGTGGTTGGGTGGGGGTGGAGGAAGGTTGGGGGCTCTGATTGTGAGTCAGTGAGTCAAATTATTTATAGACGGTACAATTTTGGAGTGTGTGCATTTATTTCTGGGGTGTATTCAAAAGTATAATTGCTCCTATTTACATGTTAAATATTAAGGAAGCTATTATGTATTACTGTATGATATCAGTAGATTGCATGCATTTCCTCTTAAGAGTCAAAGCAGAGTGAAAACAGAGATTAAAGGCTATCGGCCACGTGAAAAATGAGGATTGCCCAATATCAGCAGTTTGCTCACAAGGTGTTTATAGCTTGTTTTTACTGCCTCCAGTTGGCAGCTTGTAAGGATGATGACTATCAGCTTCTCAGCCAGCCTCAGCTCACTGAGCTATTGAGGAGGATGTTACCACCGGTGGAGGCGTTATTTCAGTTAGAAGAGCCATGTGAACATCTACTGTAGTTGGAAGCACAGTCATCATTCAGAATATGACAATATCCTGAAAACGTCCTTTTAAGTTTTAGAAACATTGTTACTGGACTCCCTCTGACTATCATGAGAACAGCATTTATTGTGCAAAGGCAAATATTTCTATGCATACAGCAACAAAAGTGTAAACTCTTACACCATATCTCACTAAAGCAAATTAGTCAGGGTTTTATTTTCAAATTTATTAATAGGGAAGTAACTTCAAACCCTGCTTAAAGGGGCAGATCCAGTTAAAAGCTTTTTTTATTTGACTCCAACAAGCAGCCTGAATCATTTCCCCTTCGAGCTCAGTGCTATAAACCCCTAAGTGGTTTCTTTTCATGTTTTCTTTACAAGTTTCCATTATAACCGTAGCCGGTGGGGCTGCTTTTATACAACCTGAGGGTACCTTGACAGGCAGTAAGCTGAGATCTAACAATAAACACTATAGAGGGCAGGAGTGCAAATGATTCTGTCACACTTTATCCTTCGGTATTCACGGATTCCACAATTAGATATGGATTTCTTTCTCTTTTTTTTAGCGTACGTCCAGTGCACGTGTGTGTGTAAGTGTAAGGAGAGGCTGCTATAACAGCAGTCTTATGATTTACAGGTCAGTCGTCGTCAGATACACTCTTACATGTGCTGCATGCGAGTTACGTCATGAAGAAAAAAAGGGATGCATTTAACTCTAATGTCATACGTGGATATTACACGCACACAGTCATTCATCTGCCTCCTTTACATGGATTAGTTCCTTTTGAGTCAATTTAAAATGATTACAAGGTGAAAGCTGCGGTACGGCATAATGAGCCTCTCTAAGTTAAACACATGTACAGCTCATTTGGTGGTGAGTTGTCATCCAAATAGAGGAAACGACAAAAGCAAAGATCAAAGTACAGCCAGCAATCAGCCCAAAGTCAAAGACTAGTAACAGCCGGGTTAACAGTTAATAAGTCAATTTTACTTATATTGCACATTTTAAAAAGAACCCGGTTACAAAGCATAATAAACACAATAACTGAAAAAGTCGTCTAACCATGGTTAAGAACAATGGCTAAAAATAATCCAATAAGGGAGCAGTATGAAGCACTGACAGGGAGCTTGACCAAACCATGAGGGACCTCAGAGTTGACTAAAAGCAAATGAAAATATGTCTTTGGAAAAATGATCAGTTGCTGAACAGGTTCTTATGTGGAAGGCAGATTATTCCAGAGCCCAGGGACAGTAACCGTAAAGGCCCAGTCGCCTCGAGTTTGTAGGTGAGAGAAGTTGTTGGAATGACCTCATGGACCTGGAGGTAAAAGATCTGTAATCTTCTGTGGAGCTAATCCATGGAGTCAAGCTATCCTTAACAAGAGCAAGATTTTAGCTACAGCTGGGTGAAAGATCCACGGATGGAGTACGTGTGTGTGTGTGTGTGGTCGTGGAGGTTGTCACAGGAAGGAGTCACAGCTCTATTTAGTCACAGTGTGCGAGTACCCCGTGGGTCCTCTGATGGGAGTGGTGGAGCCTGCGAAGTTTGGAACACTGAATTGTTATTGTCCCAGATGTTTCCTCTGCTCTGAGTCTCGGCCTGTGTGTGTGTGCATGTGAGAAAGAAAAAGTTCTGCGTGTTATTTATGATGCATAAAATAAAGAAAGCAAAATGTAAATGTGCTCTCACTCTCGAAATGAGGAAACTTTGAGCATGTAAATGTCGTGTAACACTGTAACTGAAATACAACTGTGGGGTATTTATAAAAATCAAAAATGTACAACAAGTAAAGCTTTGAATTGGTATCTTAGTCATATAAATGATCAGTCACTGCACATTTCACTTCTCTATCGCTCTTTTAGCCAGCAGTTTTCTCATTTCACTTTGGTTCCACATATATGATGATGTATTCTGCTTAAGAGTTATTAGAAATTCTCAAAGTTTGTCAACTCTGTCTCAAAGTGAAACACTTGCCTCTATAGCCACTGACACGGTCCTCCGGTTAATCTTTGTAAGAACTGATGATTCTTATGTTACTTCACACACAGCAGTAAAACACTGAGCACCATTTGAGAGCATACAGTCCATCTGGCATTTTAAATGAAAACATCTTTCCACTTCCAAAGTGTTTCCTGGTTCTGACACTTCTTATTACCTTTTACTTTCACATTAGCTTAAAACAACATGACTATGCTGCCCCTCTACCTGCAGGTTTTCGAGAGAGTGCCTTTGCGTATGCCATTGCAGCAGCGGGAGTGGTGCACGCGGTGGCCAACGCCTGCTCCATGGGCAAACTGAAAGCATGTGGCTGTGACGAGAAGCGACGAGGGGACGAGGAGGCTTTCCGTATCAAACTCCACCGCTTGCAAGTTGAGGCCATCCAGCGAGGGAAGGGTATGGTGCACGGTGTTATGGAGCACTTCCCGGCTGACCTGCCAGGGCCCCAAGACTCATGGGAGTGGGGCGGCTGCAGCCCTGACGTGGAATTCGGAGAGAAGTTCTCACGGGATTTCCTGGATGCCCGTGAGACCTACAAAGACATCCACGCTCGTATGAGGCTGCATAATAATAAAGTTGGGAGACAGGTGAGTGAAAAGTGTGTGTTTGTGGGTCTTTTTTCCCCATGTTTGCATAACTGCTGCTATTTTGTTGTACTACATTAAAATATTTTAACATCAGACACACAATTTACGACAGAACAAATGAAAAAAAAAAAAAGCTCAAAGGGCCGATTGTAGATACTACACATCCGCTTCTGTCCTGTATCAGTTTATCAAAAATTACGTGTTTTCAGCTGTTATGAACGTTTTAGAGGGTCAGGGGTTGTGTTTCAGAAGTGTTTCATACTGCTACTA
>NW_005187536.1:808497-828175 GCF_000239375.1 Pundamilia nyererei | reverse complement strand
TGATTGGGTTTCAAACGATGGAATAGAAAGATGTAAATGACCGTGATAAGCAACGTCCAGTACTGCGAGGGCAGCAGAGACGAGAAGCGGGCGTAAATTGCTCATTGTTCCCCATTTCCTCCAGAGTAATTTGGGCCTGTATCTTTTCATCAGTTTACTTCTGGTTTCCTTGATTATGCAGACAAAACACAAATGTGGAGTGCGTAAGCCGAACTCAACAACAGCTGGCCTCCCTGTAGTAGAAAGAGTGATAAGGTGACATAACCTCCAGTCAGTACGGTGGAAATGTGAGTAAACAGAAGCGGGGGCTGAAGTGAAATGAGTAATGAAACAGTGATTCATTTTTCTTTTGTGCATGTTTCATTGCGTGCATGTTGCTTTTAATTATTTTGAGGTAGAAAACTGAATCGTGCGCCGTGTTATTGCAGCACGTTCCAGGTTGTCTTTCTTTTCTGTCAATCATTTGCTGTGTATTCATTTCTTCATTCAGGGAAATCTGTTCCTGTGAGCTGTGGTTTGGAGTTCTTCTATGTGCTAACGAGAGCAAACTAATGGGCTTTAAAAAGTTGCATTTATAGCACATACAGTAAACTCACTGGCAACGTGTTAGTGCTGAGTCAGGCCCTCTTTTGCCTTCAGATCTGCCTGAATTCTTCGAGGCACAGATGGAAACCTTCCCCCGAGATTTTGGTTGATATTAAGAAGACAGCGTCAGATTTTTGTGCTGCACATCCATGATGGGACTCTTCTTTTCACCACATCCTAAATGTGCTCTGTTGGACTGGGATCTGGTGACTTTGAGTACAGTGAAGCAGTTTGATACGATTGAATCTTTGTGACGTGTTGCGTTTTCTGGCTTGAAGTAGCCATCAGAAGACGGGTGCACCGTGGTCATACTGGGATGGGCGTGGTCAGCAACAACACTCAGGTAGGTTTGGAATTTAAACTATGCTCATGTGGCAGGAAGGTGCCCAAAGCGTGACAAGAAGTTACGCGCCATGTGGATCATGTTTTTTACACCAGATTTTGAGCCTACCATGTAAATCTCACAGCAAAAATCAAGGCTCTCAGAGTAGTTAATGTTTTTCTCGCCTTCTGGTATCATTTTTGGTGAGGCCGCGCAAATTGTAGCCTGTTCTTAGCTGACATGAGTAGCATCCGTGTGGACGTCTGCTGCTCTTCCTAATTGTAGCAAGCAGTTATTTATCTGCTATCAGCTCAAAGCAGACTGGGCATTTGTCTCTGACCGCTGGCATCAACAAGGCATTGTGACACAGAAAACTGCTCCTCACTGAATATTTAGTCTTTTTGAGATGTTCTCTGTAACTCGTTGTCATGGTTTTGTGGGAACATCCCAGTAGATCACCAGATTCTGAAATCTTTCGACCAGCTCATCCGGCACCAGCAACAATCACTTAAATCACTTTTCTGATATTTGATTTAAACATCTGAAACTCTCCCATGGATGCCTTTCTTATTGTTTAATCGTGACCTTTGACCTTAACTGAGCCAAGTGAGGCCTGCAGTTTTTTAGATGTTGTTCTGGGCTCTTTGTGATGCACTGGATGAGTCGTCGCTGTGCTCTTGGAGTATATTTGGCAGGCCGGTCACTCCTGTGAAGGTTTACCACTCTTCCAAGTTTTCTCCATGTGTGGGTGATGGCTCTCACCGTGGTTCACTGCAGTCGCAAAGCTTTACAAATGGCTCTGTAACTTTGAGCCTACTTTACTTTGTCAGACAGGTTCTAGTGGTTTAAATGATTTCTTGATTCAGCAGGTCTGGCAGTAATCGGGTCTGGGTGTGGCACTTAAATTGAACTTAGCGTTCTAAAAATGTGGTTAATCACAGTTAATTCATGATTTAACAAGCGGCGCAGTTACTTTGTCATACTTTTGCATTAATAAAGGAAATCATCATTTAAAAAGTGCATTTTGTATTTATTTGGATGATCTGTGACTAATATTAGGATTTTTTAAAATCTAAAACATGAAAGTTTGACAAATATACAATATATTTGTTACACAGGCTGTTAGCTAAGTAGCAGAGATAATTCAGTAACTAGCGAACGTCCCATACATGCATTTTCCATTTGCTAGCTTTGCATAACTTGTTTCCAACATTTGTTGCTAGGAAACATAATAATAGATAACCGTTTCAATAATAAAGATTTAATTTCAGGTAGGACAAGTGAAAACATTAAGCCATTGTGTAACTGTTTTGAAAAATAAATAGTTTTTTAGTAAAAGATATTGAAGTGATTGCATGCAGTAGAAAGACGTTATTTCCTTTTTCCTTTGTTTGTTGGTGCGAATCAACTTTATCATCTTTTTACAATGACACCTGACGATATATCGGATATCATTGTCACCAACTGTTGACTCTAGATAATCTCCTTTGACTGATGTGATGACTGACACAGATACCAGTGACTTCATTAGCCTTTTATACAGCGCTTCTTTATTATACATTTGGCGTAACCTTAATTTGTTTTTTTTAAAGAAACAAACAAAAAGGTTAAAAACGAGTTTATCAGCCACACTTTCATCTTGCAGGTGAGAACAGCAACAACAGCTCAAAGAAAAACAACCTATAACTGGCAACGTACACTTTAATTTCCTTTACAGTTTAGTGTTTAAAGGAAGGTATTTTGAAATTCTGTTTATTGGTTTCCTTTTTGTCACATGACCTCGTTGGAGTAAAAATCTTTTACTGTTGGCTAATCTGGTACATCTGGTTATCCAAAACTGAAAACAAAAACTATTAGTTGGACTGGAGTGGGAGGATTTTGAGATTGCAAAACTTGCTCAGTGGATACTTTTATGGTAAATATTCTTAAAACTACCGGTAGTCTTCAAATATCAAACCCACCCCAACTACAGGGGCTTCTCAAAGGGTCTCACCAACTTGTTGGGTTGCAATAACTGCTTAAGTGATGAGACACAGAGGCCGTCCTGTGCTGGAAAAAAGGCAAAGATCAGAGAGAAAGGGAAACCAAGAGAGGAGGTGGAGCAGAGGGTAAGGTTAGGAAAAAGACAGGGAGTAACAGAGGACAAATTTATGAGTCATCACAGAGGTGGTACTGTGAAATACTGATAGGTGCAATAAAACCCTCGCAACACACACACACACAGCTCCTAGAATCAAACAGAAAGTACTGACAGGTGGGGCCTCCTCAAAATAATGGCCACCCTTCTCTGCGTGTCTTTTGCTCCCACCTACCCGCCATCACCACTTCACCTCCTTCCACCCCCTGCCCGACTCCCCTCTTTCAGAGCAGCAGTCTGTTAGCAGAGGAATGCGGTGGTTTTTAGCGGGGTGTGCATGTCGCCTCATGCCCACCCCAAGGTTCTCACGACGTCCCGTCTTGTTTTTAGCCCTAATTAGTGGCTGCTGGCAGTTTGGAAACAGATGTTTAAAACCCTGCAAAAGATTTTAGACTTCAAACACCAGGGCGGAAAGTAGAAAGAGATTCGCCCTTCCTTCCCTCCCCTCTTCCCCCTCTCCTGCACTGCCTCCTCCAACCTCTTTGCAACAGGCCTTGCTGCAGAAATATCACTGTACACTTTACGTATGCGCACAAGCTTGAATTTAATTAAAATAAGAGATTAAAATAAATAAATACTATATAACAATTATTACAGAACCAGCCTCTCCAGCCCCTCAAGCACAGTCCCTCCCTTTGTTTGTTCCTCTGGCTTTCTCCAGTTAAACAAACAAACTCCCGTTCAGCCGTTATAAGAGCGCTTTTAAAAGGCCGGCGACATGTTTTAAGAGTTTATGACATGGAAACTCATCATCCCAAAGTACATTTCTTGGCAGACTCACAGCGTTCTTATCAATCATTTAAACAGCACACCTCAAAACAAATGCTTGGCACACGTTCTTGTGTTCGTGTTGCAGAGCTTAGAGCCATTTCGAGGTGCTGTTGAATCCTGCCTGTTCATTAGGCAGGTGGTGACAATGCTGGCTATGTAACAGTCTGCTGAGTTACTGGCAAACATCTTCTTCATAATTACAATTTACCATCAGGGCCTGACTTCAGGGGAGTAAGACGAGATGGTGTGTTGCTTTGCCGGGAGTAAACTATACGTTTCAACTCCTCTTCAACCCCTTTTCGAGCATGTGCAACTGGCAACTCGCACTTAAACTTTGGTAAACATTTGAACGCTTGCCATGACTAAATCATAATAAAGTTGTGTTCATGATAGCACTTGTGTCTCTGGTATTTCATGGACGCAGGTGAGCTTGCAGCAAGTGCAGCGCTACGTGACGGGGTGCGACACTGCAGTTTTGGCTTTGAAGTAAGAATAAAATTGCAGGTACCCTTCATCACCCGCATTTGCGAGCATGTCAGGTTATGATGGGATAAATAGGTGTGTTTGTAAGAGGGACTTAAGTCAAATCCTTCAGATCTAATGGGATTGCTCAAAAATTGGAAATGGCTTAGCAAAGATGGTGCAATATACTGAAGAGATGGGGAGTTTTGGCATCTACCCACACTGTTAGCCCAAGAGTAGGAGGACACAGAGAAGTGCATTGTATTGTTAAGTAACACTCTGGCAAAGAAAACTGCATGTAATTAGTATTCAGTATTATTTTGTAGTGTTGATGTTTCCGGGCAATTGAAGACTTACTTTGTGAATTTCAAGGCATGACGCTCCTTCAGCGGGGCACTGAAGCTCCTGTAAGATTTATCAAAGTCATAATTAAGTCATTATGAATCTGAGCAGCAACCCTTGGAGAATCATCCCAACCAGCTAAAGTGGGACTCTTACATCTCTTCACGGCTAATATAACCCTGGAGCGATGATGATCTGTTCTTTGGAAGCCAGTTGTGTTAATGGACTCTGAAACCACACGTGTGCGTGCGTGTGTGTGTGTGTGTGTGTGATCAAAAATAGAAAGATTAGCCCTGCAATCCTCAGACGCCATATCATCAGAGGAAGGCGGGGCATTCCTGAGTCCTGACAGTACCGTCTGACCTAACACACACTCTGTGGCATGTATGCATAAGCATGCGTACACACAGATACACACAAAAGTGCACAAGGAGGCAAACGCTCCATAGTTCAACAGGTGGAAGTGCTTATGCTGGTAATAACATTTTATTAGAGTCTCTAAATAAGTAGCTGTGGACAGCGTCTGCAGCTAACAGAGAGTAAACGCTGTACATACAGCTGCAAATTCACACGCGGTCTGTGGAGCGCAGATATGGAGCGCGTTTGCTCAGGAAAAGCATGTCACTGCGTCTGCGTGGTTGCGTGTGTGTTTGTCTGCATACGCTTAACTGTTCTTTTGAAGCGAGGCGTTTGATTTGTTTAAAGTGATGTCTGGGTTTAATGTGTTGCTGTGGGATTTGTTTGTGTGCTTTGATATCGCTCCGGCTTGCTGCTTGGCTTTAAAAGTCCTTTAGTAGGTTTTCTTTGAACTGACAAACACAAGGCAGCGTGCAGACTAGTCTGCTGTTTATCCACTTAACTGGGTCGACGGTGGGACACGCAGACGTTAGATTAGGATTTTCCCAAATACAGTCGGTGGTGATGACACGAGGATCGGCCACCGATTAAATTCAAAGCACCCAACGAAACAGGGAATATCGTTTTTATGACCGAGTTGTGTTATTAGAATATTGCAGAAATTGTTTTTTAAAGTAGATGAAGACTGATAAAAAAGACGGAACTTATACTCACAGACAAACTAAGACAATGTTACTTTGTGTCGAGCTGCAGGACTTTCCCTGAGCTGTTCACCAATTGTTTTATTACAGATGAGTCAGTATTGACTAAGGATGACAATCCTGCTGTAACATTAGGCTAAAAGGAGTGTGGTAATACTTTTACCTTTAGCATACTGCGATCCTGGATCACAGCGTGTGTTATGAGAGAGCTGCCAAGGGCAAGTGCACGCAAGAAATGGAAAAGTGCCTCATTATGTGCTCTATGAAAAAAAACAAAAACCCTCCAATTACATACAGAGGTTTGTTAAGCACACAGGTAAAAATTCACTTGACACATGGCGTACTTCTTTTTTTTGTAACACAACATGAGTCATTAAATAAGCAAATGTGTAATAATACTAACAATATTAATAGTAACAGACTGGTAAGTTGTCCACGGTGGACCCTACCATCTCCCTGTGATAGCTAGAAGAGAAACCCCCATCTCCCCCCCACTCCCACACCATATGCATGTATATGAATGGCAGCCATCACTGCCTGTTAGTGCCCTTTTTTTGTTTTCCAGTTAAACGCGTAAAGTGCCTAAAATACTCGTTCTATTAATTAATGCACTCTGACCCATACTCAGGCGCTCTTTGATCTCTACTTTACTTCATCCACCCGTGCTCGTTGCACAGTAGTCTGCTTGTACTTTCCCCCAGTCTACTGTGTTATGTAGCCTACGGTCCTGGTCTGCCACCAACATGCTGTATTTGATCTCTGTCTGGGGTTATTTTATAGATGCCTGTCTCTCTAGCCAATTAAAACCTGCCAGATGTTTGTCCCTAACTGTGGTCCACTTTGAAGAAGTCTGTTGTGTATGTGCTGGGTAAACCAAAGCATTAGTCATAAAATGGCATTTATTAATAAATTCTTACTCCAGTGCTTTGAAAGGATAATGTTTAATGCAGATAACTATTCTTCATCAAATGCGTTACAAGGATTTAAGACCAAAGAACGCAGTGAGCCGCAAATTAAGATTTCTTGTTTTCTCTAAAAGCCGGCAGCTGTTTTATTTGTTTAACACATTGTCCTTTTTTATTCTTCCCAAACTCTGGCTGCAGTACCTGAGCACACTAACAGAAGTAAGTGTCACTCAAGCTGTGTGTATGTCCATCTCTCGTTGCCAAGATACTCCCTGCTGACAGGTTTGATACTGCTGACCACAATCTAATCTATACGGCTGATAGGCAGGCGATTTGTGATAACACCCACGCACACTTCTCTCTCAAACAGCCTTTGTGTATCAAACAATGTATCTAATCCTTTGGCTCATCTCCTCCTGTCAGCCTCTTTTCCTCTCCCCACCCTTCACCTCTGAATTTACCTCACATTCCTTCCTCCACGGGCCCTAAATGCCCTCGGGGTTCATTTTCAGGATCAAAGATTTTTACATCTACAATGACACATAAAAAAATAATTTAATCAACATTTCAAATGTAATCTCGGTACACAGTGAAAACACAATATTACTGCACATGACCATCTATGTCTGCTGTGCATGTTTCCTGCACAGGTAGTGTAGAGCTGCGTGCAGAAGCAACAAGGTCAGCAACATATTTGGTATTCATGTTAAATAAACAGCTGTTAGCCAATGCCGGTAACTTTGTTTTCTTTCAGAGAAGGGTTAAGTGATTAGCGTGACAAACCAGGGAACGACAAACGGTAACCGGTAAGACCAACTCGGGCAGTGAACACAAGTGTGTGCATTATTGTTTCCAAACTATCAGACTGCCAGAGTGGTGTCAACAAAAGTTTGGCCTTTTCAAATGAAAATGTAGCGCCCATCATCTAACTAAATATACTGATATATATTCTTACATTTTTCTGTGTTACTTGTCTGTGTCTCCTTTGTTGCGCGGTGTAATTGCCCCAAGGGACAGATGAGTAGGAGCAACTGTAAGAAACCAAAAGGAAAAAATAACAACCTTTCATCTGGTCATTAATCAAAACAGCCTCATTCTTGGAGCCATCCAGATCTGGAAAAGTACACTTAATATGTTGATAAATGAAGAGGGACAGGGGGAGCTCATTATGTTAGAACGGTTACCAACACAAAACCTCATTTTAGACCAGCTTCTTCTATAAATAGATGAAGTCAACAAGTGAATGTTGTTGACTTTTTTTTCTGTTCGTCATCTGTCATTTCATCCTTCGTGAAAAAGAGGAGTTAGCGCTCAGTGAAGCCACAGCAATTAATAGATGTGACAAAGATGTCGTATTATTAAAGGTAATGTCATTCATCCGGGTAAAATAACTCACTCGGGTGCCCTCGTCTTTATTTCTACTTGCATAAAATGTCCTTTACCAGTGCTCCTCTGATGATCAGATGAACCAGCGTCACACTGATTTCATGTTACCTCGTACGTGCCTTTCATCTGCACGTCAGAAGAATATCTTACATCTCCCACACACATCAATCACTTTTCACCAGCAGTTATTTTCTTTTGTTGAGGTTTTTTTCAAACTTTACCCAGTCAGACGACAGGGTGTGCACCATGCCTCGTGTTTAAAGAATAAATACACTCTGAACAAGAACTCAGACATGATTCCTTTGATACTGCTTTGACAGATGTGTTAAAATTTAAATGGAAAGAAAGACGCTTCCCTGTGAATCTAGCCAAATGTTGCAAGATGCAGCAGAAATGCAGCAAAAATTTGGACACCAAGTATCGAAATGTCTTGCAAATCTGTTTGGCTGCTTTCTCACTTTATATCAGAAACCAAAAGCAAAACAAAAACTGCAAAGTTAATATTGCTGCATCAGTCTGAGTTATCAGAGTATTTGTAGTTTGGAAAAAAGTGAGTGGAAGACTTGAAACACCTACTTGCCTTTTAACCAGCGTGAGAGCAAGGTTCAAAATGTTGTCTTAGAGATGCTCAGTGTTGTCGTTACAGGAACTGTCCATGTGCCAGCCTCGGTCTTCACATATCTGTTCAGTTCTGTTTTATTTATGTTTAACAGTCATCTCAACCGTGACTGTGACCCGGCGACTGTTGAGATCAAAATGAAAGTTTGGCAACAGGTGCCATCGAGGAAATCACGGGTACATGGCTGATACGAAACCTTTGCAAGATGCCCTTTAGTTCTAAAAGTTAGGGTATGATTGTGACCGTGCAGCGATGGGTCGAATGCATGCTGCTCATGGATGTGAAAAGCAAACGTGGATGCTGTCTTTAGTGATGCATCAGAATTCATTCACAGAAGCCTAGAAATCTGTGGCCCATTTCTGCAGAGTTGCTCACTCTTCTGACTCTTTGAGCGTTCGTATCATCAGCCTTCTCCCGAGGAGGAGCGTGCTGTGCTGATTTCACTTCTGCAGCTCTCTGTGTGGATTTGCTTTGTTGCACTTTGAAATTTAGATATGGAAGCCAGTCGTGCTGTGCAATTGACTGATTATGCACAGCACGCTAATCTCCATATGCACTGAGCATCTCAAGAAAAGATTTTCTTTTATGTGAATTTCTCCACTCTGATAAACATGAAAGATGTTTTTAGGGATGCTGCTGTTCTTCTCCGGCAACAATATCTCATATTGAGAAAGAAACTTTCTCTTTAAGCTGGTTGTTTTGTTGTTTTACTGTTCTTTGAAAGCTCTGTCCTGCTGTGAATATACCATCAAACAGTAGCAATGTGGATGCAATTATGACTCCTAGGTCAGTTTGTCTCTTTAAGGTTTAAGTGGGTTGGAGCGTTTCATGATTACAGACTTTGCTGTGTGTTTAAGGCCAGCACGTTTGTGATTCTGGGGTTGCCTCTGGCCTCATGTAAAAACTGAGCCAGAAGTTACAATGTGAACTCAGTGCAAGTGCCGCTTGAGCAATTATAGTGTTGTTTACCATAAAGCCGTACAGTGTCTAGTACAGCGTCTCCTCGCCACTGATCACAGCGTCTTGAAACTTTCCTTTCAACACTCCCAATGACAGTGTAACCATGTTTATCCAAAAAGCACACTCCTAAGTCACTTTCTGTTATTGTAGCACATTATGAACATAGAGTGATGGGCAAGGTTAAAATATTTTGCATTCTTTTGCACAATTGTTATAATATAGCATCTAAATGGCTTTAAAGTGTAGTATCGGTGCCTCCAACGTTTAATTTTCTCCACTTAAAAGACTCATTACTGGCAGGCAAGCTTGAGTGATGGCAGAAAAACATATCTCCAAACATAAACATGTATTTTCAAACACTATATGTAGGATTTTGCAGCTTTAAACGGATGCATCACATCCTGATGTGTTTGTGCCGTTACTCATGTTTTTAATATTACTGGTCACCTTTGAACTTTGCCTCGGTGGCAAACACGAGGGTTTTCTTTTCATGTGCATTTCACATGTTTGTCATGAACAGATGACTCACGCCTTTACTTGGCAATGTTAGCTCAAGTCGGAAACCCACAAAGCACAGCATGAAACAGTGTGCTGCACACACACAGAAACCCTCAAAACATTACGACGTTTACAAATTGGTCCTGCTACCTCTGCATAAAACAGACGACTGGGTATTTGATTTTTGGCTTCCATCCTAATTGGCCAATTTTGGTAGGTAACAAGATTTTAAGACTTAAAAAGCTCAATAAAGGTTTATCTCTCATGTTTTTTCTGTACTTTCTATTTTTCCTCTTTAAAAGATTAGATGGTAGTTTTACCATAAAATTTACGAACACAAAAAACAGAGCTTAACAATACAAAAGCAGAGGAACAGCTCAGGCTTTTTACCACATACATAAAAATGTGAATATAGACAAATACCCACAAACACCTTTTCTGAAGCCATGTATTGATTTTTGTCTGATTCCACCTAAAGTGAACAAGTGTGGGTGAAGTTCTTGTTTTTTCATGTGTATGAGAGAATAAGCACCCTTATTGCTAGCACATGTGTAGCATGTCTTTAATTGTGCGAGTGTCCAGCTTGCGCCAGTGTGTTGATAGGGGTGGCAGCAGTATCATCTGTCAGTACTCTGGGTGGCCTGGTGTTCCTGTTGGTAATTGGATCTTAAAGTTTAGGGCTGGTGATGACTGATAAACATTCACGTGCACACACACACACACACACACACACACACACACACACACACACACACACACACACACACGCACGCACTGAGATGCACCGAGGGTTTGTCATGAGTGATATAAGTGTACGCAGATCCCGCACCATTCGCCATAACGGGATATTTTGTGTTTGTTTATGTGTGCAGATTTGGATTGTAGACTCCATAAACATTCTTTGAGGCTTAATGTAAGAATTAAATTGTGTGCAGTGTAGTAGTGCAGTGTTTTCGTATACTGTATCAGGGCCTGCTCAATGAGCAGATCTAGCTGCTGATGTCCGTGCAGTTCCATTGGACAGCCTTAAACTATTAAAGTGAAAATATGTAAATAGTGTTATGCTCTGATGCCTAATGTGCAGCTACATGTGGGTTATGCTCAGAGTCTCTACCTGATGCCAAAAGATGAATAATGACAGCGCTATCTGTTTGGGTGATACCTGCATCCATGTGTGTTATTTGATAGCAGCATATTTAACAACATACTGAGAGTCGGACCACCTGGATTCTTCAGTATGGAGCCAATGTTTCTTCAAGCATTTCATTACTAGGACAGTGGCTTGCATGGTGAAATAAAGTCAGTACAGCAACACCCTTCATCTGTATATGTTAACCTTAAAACAAAGCCAGTAATCGAGGCAGGTGTTAATCTTCTTTTTTTCTTCTCTCTGCTCTTTTCCTCGCCTCTGCTTCCTTCCTCACTCCATCCTACTCTCTCTCCTTTTCTCTGCGTTTTTCCCAGGTGGTGCTCGACCACATGAGAAGGAAATGCAAGTGCCATGGGACCTCGGGGAGCTGCCAGCTGAAAACCTGCTGGCAGGTCACTCCAGAGTTCCGGGTGGTGGGTTCAATCCTCAAAGAACGCTTCCACATCGCCACGCTTATCAAGGCTCACAACCGGAACACTGGACAGCTGGACCACTCCCATCACAACAACCATCATCACCATCATCAGCACAATCACCATCACCATCGGCGGCGACCCAGCATCAACGAACTAGTCTACTTTGAAAAGTCACCAGATTTTTGCGAGCGAGACCTGGGCTCGGATTCAGCGGGCACACAGGGCCGGATCTGCAACAAGACCAGCCCGGGCATGGACAACTGTGAGAGTCTGTGCTGCGGCAGGGGCCACAACATTCTGCAGCAGACGCGAAGCGAACGCTGCAACTGCAAGTTTCACTGGTGCTGCTACGTGGTCTGTGAAGAGTGCCGAATAACAGAGTGGGTCAGCGTCTGTAAATGAAGAAACACACACCAAAAGGCTAAACAAACAAAACGGAGAGAAAGAGACATTTTTTAAGCCAGAATATTACTTTGAAATGGGGACATGACCATAAGTTGTGTGCCCCGTTCTTTTTTGCGGTGGACTGCAGTTTTTCTTTGCAGAGAAGATGTGCAAGAACAGAGTGGGAAGCAGTTGAGCCAGCAGAAAGATAGAAGTGTATGTTGGTAAAGAATGTGCACATGCAGCATATGTGAAAAGGTGCCACAACTCAAAGACCTTGGATGTATACTGCCTTCATCACGAGGTCGAGGAACATAGTAATTTAAAGATACAAATCTGAAATAAATTCAATACATTGTGACTGGCACAGAGCTGCATGAGAGTCAAGTGAGCAAAGAGGAAGTTTAAAGTAAGTAGTAGAGAGAAAGTTTGCAGGGGGAACATAAGATCTGCACAAAACTTAAACTCAAGTATATTTCTGAAACAGATCGTACACCAAAAAGTTGTCCCTCGATCCTCAATTGCAAGTACCATCACTTATAGCATAGCATAAATCCAGCCATGGTTATTATTTACCTTGTCTCCTATCTGCTACATGTAGAGGCAAAACGTCAGGACTCATAGTGCACACAGTTTGACAAAGCACTTACATATCTGGGGCACTGAAGGATTTTATACCTTGTTTAAGGACAGTTCAGAATTTTCCATATTTATTTATAGCAGCTATCATGTTGCACATGGAATACGTTGAATGATTGTCTGGCTCAACTGAAAGTCAGTGTTACTACCCCTGCCAACACTAATAATAATGTTAAAAATGTTAAAAAAGAGGTAGAACTGATTTGATTGCAATGCTGCCTTCATGAGCAGAACACGACAATGACCTCTTTAGAAACAGCAACGATGAATTTGAGTGGCTGAAGTCTAAAGATCAAAAGTGTGATCTGAAACCCGGATTGCTGGCGCTGACTCCAAGTATCAAAAAAACACTTCCTTTTCTCTCATGGTGGCTGTCTAGATACTGTAAATGTTTCCACTAATAAGCTTCAGACAGACCAAGAACCGTGTCTATACACTATAAGATTCATTTCATAGTCCCTGTTCGAAAACCGTTTGAGGCACGAACGTGTACCCGTGTATTCAGAAATCCTTGAAGATGTCGCACAGCTCCAGATTTATGTCATCCAAAATGTGTGGTCCGTGTTGTGTGTGGTACGTAATGTAAGAGGACCGAGAACGGTTTTCATCGTCAACATGATCTGAACAGCACTGTAAATAAAAATGAATAATGCTGCACCGAATACCATCAATAATTTTTAAAGTGCCTCAGGAAACTGAGTGCGCACAAACACGCTCCAGTTCCTCACACTATAAACATCCAAAACTGTCATCAATCAAATGTTTCCTGTTTTGTGATGCAATGTAATGTGTGCAACACTGTAAGCTTTGTGTAATATATCTACACTCACCTACTTCACACTTCTTTGATGTGTACTACAGGGATATTCTGATGTCAACTTCTAACTATATATAAGAAAAAAAGAACATTGATATGGATTTCTGCCTGTACACATTTATAAGATCATATTTGGTTTCATGAAACCTGTATGAGTACGGCTCCTTATCAGACAGTGTAATTTATTTTGAGTAAATATATTTCTGTGTTGAAAGCAGAGAAAAAAATCTGGGATTATATTTCCAGTGTAACAGTTTATTTTGATCCTGATAAGTAGTTTGCACATACTTAACTGTGTCCAGGAAAACTCTGGGAAGATATCAGCAATATGCATTTTTTCATGTCATAAATGTATGTATGTGTGTATTTGTATGTTTTAATATGGTTATTATCTAAGTTATTTTATTTTTGTGGATAACTTAATATTTGTAAGACAATAAAGACAGACCATAATAATGAAAGAAGCTTTAATGTGATGAATAATAAAGAACCTGAAAACAGTGGATTTTGGGAAAAGAAACATGTAATGTTTATTATTTCATGAACCATGCTGAAGATGATGAATTCTTTGCTTACTCAGTGCTACAGTATGTTAGGCGTCAGGGATTTTTATTTCTTCAGTTTCAGCTCCATGAAAAGTCGATAATCCCCCTGATGATCAGATCTTTCTTTATACTGTAAGGTCAAGACCCTACAATACTACAGAGAAAACTCCAACAATGAAATTACCCCCTATGAGCAAGCACTTTGGCGACAGCGGGAAGGAAAAACTCCCATTTAGCAGGAAAAAACCTCCAGCAGAACCAGGCTCAGGGAGGGGCGGGGCCATCTGCGCCGACTGATTGCGAATTAGGGAAGAGAGACAGGACAGAAAAAATCAAACACGTAGTTATTTGTGAAAAATGGGTCATTCTGAAGATCTCAGTCAATCCGTGCTATTGTAATCGGTCGGTCTCCGATTACACATTCGTAAAATTTCTTCCCTACTTCCACGATCAACTGTAAGTGGTTTTATCAAAGTGGAAGCAACTCAGCCACAATGTGGAAAACCATGTTAAGTTACAGAGCAGCATTTCTTAGAGTCTAGTATGTAAAAGTTAAAACTTGTGGGAGCATTAAAGAAATTCTTTCAAGGCATTCCTAAGATACTGCATTCACAAGAATGACACATACAGATGCACAGCTAGACAAGCAGACAACACGAAGCCTCTGGTAATGGCTGGTGCTGGTGTAGGGGGGGAGGGGGGTCATAAATCATTTCAAACTTTTTTTTTTCCAGTGATTTTTGTGAAGATCAGAGCCAGGAAAAGAAAATCTGCTGAGTTTTCTTTTAAATAACTTAGTTTGTTGCAGCCCCAGGCCTTTGTGCAGGTTTGCAATGTGCACATGTGTTTTTGTGTTGCAGGAGTTTCCTGGGTGGAGATTCAGGAGATGGTTAAAAATGCAGAACACCTGGCTAGAGCCCTGCCCTGGTATTTAAAATCTCTCTAGGCCTTCCTGGTGTCCACTTCTGTTGCGTCTTCATTCTGGTCCTGCAGCAGTCTCTGGGCCTCATTTGTACATCATGTCCTATAGACTTGACAACTCATCTATGCACTGCTTTACCCACTAATAAGGACATAATGGTAAATATTACATTTTTTAAAGAAAAAAAACCCTTTGGTAATCCCTATTCAATGGGTAGCATGTCTCTGTTCTTTGTTGTGACCTCGGAGCTAGTTGAAACAATTGGGGGCCCATCCGGGATTTGAACCCAGGACCTCTCACAGAGATTCAAGAAACCCGTGGCTAGTGTTCTGCCCAGGTGATTAAAATTCTGCCTCTCTAAGCCTTCCTGGTCTCCACACCTGCTCCATCTTCACTCTGGTCCTGTAACAATGCTTGCACCACCTCAAACCCCATTTGGTTCTTTCTTATGTGTTATCTACATTTACTTTTAGGATGCACATGATGTCCCATATTTGCCAACTCATCCATCCACCACTTTACACTGATACAGGCTTTCCTCTACATCATAAATATTATTAAGTTTAATTCATCTTTGGTAGCCACTATTCAGTTTTTGATGTAAGTCCATTGAATGTTGCGACCTAGCATTTGAAACACAAGTAAAGAAAATCTGAGTGGAAAAAGAGGGCTAGAAACATTCCTTTAATTTGACTCAACATTATGTTAAATGTAATCTGTGAATATGTGTTTCTGTGAAAAGAAAGCAAGTGCTTTGTGAGCAAGTGCATAGAAATTTTAATTCTTTCTACATTATTTATAAAGCCTAGAAAAAAATACCCTTATTTGAAACCATAATTGTAATTACAACAATTACATTAATACTGCACTAGACATTTTATCAGGAACCTTGACACATACCCAGAACAGATAAGACCACATGTCTGTGGTCAAGTGTAGACCCTCCCTTACCAGTTGCCGCTTGCGTGCAGAGAGAAATCCTGTTGAGTGTCCTGACTCACTTATATATTCTGCACCCTAAGGGAAGTGATGAAGTCACCAACTCAAGTGTAAGAATGCAAGAGATACACTTTCAAAGTAAACAGATGTGCAGTAAAACGGTGCTGTTTCAGAGTCGTGCGATTCTATTCTTAACCAAACCTACAACTCTTCTCGCTATCCGGAGCACCAACTGCACGTGTAGCATGCATGGTCCCTCTTACATTGTGCTGCCTGGTAAAAAAGCTGCACAATAAATAGTTTATGTGAGACGGTGTGCTTGCAGTGACACAGTGTGAACGCCACATGAGTGTTTGTTTATGGAAGCATGTGTGTTTCTTTTTGCATGCGTGACAAGTGACAGGGTGGGTGTATGCATGCTAGTATTATGTGTTCACAACAACCTAAAGCCACGGCTGAGTAACCAACTCCAACTGCTGCGGCAGGCTTTAGTTGCAGCCAAGTCAAAGTTCAGCTGATCCTCTCTATTGTATCTGAGAAGTATTACACAGACATTCAAAATGCTTACTTCTTGCTTTAATGGTTTCAGGTTACTTGGAAAGAAACGCGTGGCAAAATGGACACGTAAGAACCTTATCGTATTTGATATATCATAAACATATATCATTATCCTTGGTAAACACGTGCTTGATATTAGATTACCTAAAAGAGCGAGAGAGAGAAAAACATTAATCTTCATGAGAATAGCTCGAGCTTGTGAATGTCAGAAACACCAGGCCCGGGCTTGTGTGCTGAGTTTATTTGAACAGTGGCTGTTATTTTGATAGAGAGCAGGTTCCAAAGTGACTGCAGATTTGAGCTGAAACAACATCATGCTGGTGAATGAGATTTATTATGTTATTATCCCTTGACATGAACTGGCATGTCACTTCTTAAACATTCTCTTATGTTTTCAAGAAAAAGGTCAGGTTCTTTTGCAATGAAGCCTAACTGGATACTCACCATGCATATAAATAACAGGAAGTGACATCTGTCTTCACTGGGCAAAACCAGGGCTTAATCTTGTAAATCAACATCTGTGAATGAAAATATTGGGTTTCCTACGTAACATTGGTTGGGAAATGCACAGGTTTTTCTGCCACTTCTGGGGATAATGCATTTCGAGAAGACTGATTGGTTATGTTCTGCATATCAAACTGTGAGCAAACACATTCATCAACTTCAAATCTAATTGCTTAATTGACGTTGTTCGATCAGATGCCTCGTAATGTAAACGAACTACTGTAATAAAATTCTGCATATTACTTCGAGCAACAAGGCCACAATTATAACTATGTTTTTGTAACTGCTGTGGATGTGTATGCACACAGGAGATAACGACAACGATAGCGAGTCCAGTCATGCCTTTCTAGCACCTTATATTTTTGTACATGAGCATTTACGCATGTAAGTGTTTCTAGTGTTTCTCTTTCTCTTCATTTTAGGGCATGCTTGTATTCATGTCAGTGTGCGGGCCTTTTTGTAGCAAAGTTTTGCAATCCACAACAAATCTAGTCTCTATTGTCTGTTCCTGTTCCCACCCATAGCTGTATCCTCAGCCACTGTCATGCTGGGTTGTTTTGAGTAGGCAACCGAAAGTAGATGCATTACCATGAATCGAGCCACAGGTCTTCCTAGTAAAAATAATCACTTCAAATAAAGACATAGAGATGGATCAAGAAACAATAGTAAAAGAAAGTCGTGAAAGAGGAGGTCAGACACAAGGAGACAGACAGCTCATTGCTGGATGAGGAATAAATGTTTCTTTTCCTTTTTTTTTTGCTTTTTCCCTCAAGGGTTGCAGGAAAAGAACAAATGTGAGGGACCAGTCTCTACAAGAAAACTCACTGAACATTATAACAGTAACGCATGCCAAAACAGCAAGTTGAGTAAAATGGATCAGTAGTGTGGCCAAAAGTATCATATATTAGCACAAGTGATACACTACAACAGTGATCATTGAAGCTCTGTACTATCATAGTTGCAACAGGATTTTTATCCATTCATTTTCTTCCACTTTGATGGTTGCTGGAGCCGGTCCCAGCTATCATGGAGTGAGAGGCAGGTACAACCTGAACATGTTGCCAGTTTAGCAAAGCTAGTGCACAGAGAGAGACAACCTTTCACACCCATGAGCAACGGGAATGTCTTTTGACCCGTGTGGGAAAACATGGAGACTGAGGCCTCAGCCAGCTGGTGGACTCAAATCCTGGATGTCATTGCTGTGAGGCTGCAGTGCTTACCATCACACCACTTTTCTGCACAGTGGTATGATGGTAATTCTATTTCAATCAAATAGAATTAGAGACATAAAAGTGCAGTTTGGTTGTCTGTAGTTCAGTGCTGGCAGATGGTGATTTATTCAGCCAACGATCAGTAATATATAAAGATAAATAACTCAAGAACTTCTGTGCATTTATTTCCACATTAAGTCACTACATCAAGGTTACATAACCAAATGCATCATGCCAAAACGAGGAAAAAAAATACAGAGCTAAAAATTTAACCATGAAGATACTCCTAATATGAATTCTTACGTTGCTAACGCCAGTGTTTGTGATTTTATTTCAGATTATAAAGCTGGAAAGAAGCAGTGTTTCCAGTGTGACCTGGGAATAAAAAGACCTTCGGGCAACATTAGCATCCTACCAAGTATGTGGAAATTCAGAATGTTCTCAGAGCAGGCAGACAACTGCATGGGAGTCAATGCATGATTTACAGTCATAATCTCAATGGGATAAAAACTACTTGAAAAGTATTTTCTTCCCTTAAAAATAAGGTTTCAAAAGTTTGTTTTCCCTCACTGATTACACTTCTACCACACATATGCAAAGTTCCATGCAATTAAGGCTTCCAGCCCTCATGCTGTGCTGCCCACAGTACCATTTAGTCAAGAACAAGTTTGTAGTCATTTAGCCAGTATGTCTTCTTTTCATGGCTTACTCCTAATAATTTGCTATGAGTAACCAGACCAAACTCTGAAGGGACTACATAAAATGCATGTTTCAATAAAGTTTGGAAGTTCTTGAATGTCATTTTAGAAGAACAACATCATAGATACTCTGCAGATCAGAGAAGGCCACACAAGTGGCAAATTTAATCACATCAACTGAAGCAGACCAGCCCTTCAGGGTTAAATTATTTCTAAGTTATGTGCTATGAAAAGAGTTCATTGACTTAAAGTGATATCACAGCGTTGATCAAAGTGTGCTGCGAATCACCAGGTCCTGCAGGTTTTAGATCTCACCCTGAGTCAGCACACCTGAATCAAATGATTAGTTCATTACCAGGCCTCTGGGGAACTTCAAGACATGTTGAGTAGGTAATTTAGCCATTTAAATCAGCTGCGTTGGATCAAGGACACATCTACAACCTGCAGGACACCGGCCCCCGAGGCCTGGAGTTCCCCCACCCCTGCTCTAGTTTATTCTATCCTACTCTTGTCTATGGGTGAGGAGAAGATAATGACCAGAGCTGATGACAACTTATTAGTCAACTATAATCATCACAAGCTCCCCCACAAATGCTGATTTCTCTGAAAAAACAGACAGATGATGAAAAAAACTCAGATTTCTGTGTTTTAATGGAAGGGATGATTCTGTATCTCCACCTCTTCAGCGGTTAGTAATGTGACAGCCAGGAAAATGGAGGTAATCCAACTGACACCATGTCAGATGATTGGATCCATCTTTAGCCACAATAAAAGCAGTGAAATAACCAGTGTTGGTCAAGTTACTTGAAAAAAGTAATCAGTAACTAATTACTGATTACTTCCCCAAAAA
>NW_005187536.1:801904-807705 GCF_000239375.1 Pundamilia nyererei | reverse complement strand
ACGCAGCGTTCCTACGGGAAAGTAACGGTAATCTAATTACCGTTTTTGCAATAGTAATCCCTTACTTTACTCGTTACTTGAAAAAAGTAATCGGATTCCATCTCTGGAAATAACTAATTGAAAAGTTGATACAGTAAAGATGTCAGCCATTATATCAAACCTCCCCCACACTGCATTAGTCGCTGTGAACTGTCTGGCACAAGCAAGGGTGGCTGAAAACGTGTTTGGAGGCTAGTTAGGATGGAAACATGAGCTCTCAGATTCAACTAGTTTAATCTAGCATTCTCCCGACTGAATTTATTGCCAATTTTCTTTCTGTTTGAGTTCCTTTTTGGTCCTTGTCTGTCTCTGTTGAGTCTCTGTGTCCAGCGGGAACATGGAGTGCCATGTTTGATAGTAAGAGACTACTACATGCGTCCTCTGATGGAAGTAGAGAGATCTTGTTTTCCTCACTACCCAGTGGAGTTCTCCATTGCACCACTCACCAAAGCAAATGTAGACTGCCGTAGGGAGAACTGTAACACAGAGATGTATCAGTCATGCGATACCTTGAAATAAAGAGAAATGCAAGTATAACGGAGAACATACCCACCCGATTACTCTGCTGAAACATCAGCCAAAGCTCGTATGTACTTTTACTTTTTCTCCAGCTGAAATAGTTGTCCTTATAAATAAATGTATCTTGTCTGTCAGCTTGTATCTTTACTTGATGATTTGCTCGATACCGGCTGGTATACACTGATATGGTAACATGGAAAGTACTGTGCTAAAATCTATTCTCCACATGATAGATCGCAACACTTTCTTTGCCAATTCTTGCAGCAAAGATTTCGGTTCAAACTTTTTGCAGGACATTTCTTCCCAAGCCTCATGTTGCGATTACTAATTCATCATTCCTACACCTCGAGGAATTGCATTCCAAAATTAAATGGGATGTGACAGGAACAGAGAACATTCAAGGTAAAGCCACATTATATCATAGGCCTCTCCTGTATACAGTCCTTTCAGCTTCTTTACAAATGCTTGATCTGCGCTAACGCTGCAGTTTGATCTGTGTTATTAATTCATGCGCTCTTCCACCAGGGAAGGATCGAAAAGGAAACAGGGATCATTTTTAGCGTGCCTTTTCTCATCAATAATTGAAAACAGAGGCCAACAAGTACATGCTTTTAACACCATTTGGAACATGTTCCGCTCGACCTAAGCTGACACTTGCTGGATCCGAGTTCCACTTTCTTGAAGCCTGAGAGGGAATGAGATGGTGTAGAGAAACATTATGGGCCTGCTGACGAAATCACTTTCGCTCAGCCTCACAGGCACACACAGTACAATCTCATCCTTGTCAGCTTGGGAGATGGGGAGTGACACAAGGAGCAATTTTCTAAAATATTGATCAGCGAGGGTCAAGCATCGCCTCACAAGAGGGGCTATTTATGGAAAAGGGCTAGCCCCTCTGGTCCACTGGTATTCCCGAGGAAGATCCTTTAGCTTCAGTGACGCATCGTGATCCAGCTGAAATATTGCACTTAGAGCTCGACAAAGTATAAGACAGCAAAATTTGGGTCGGGCTAGGCTAAAATGCTGACTTCAAATCAGGACAGTGGTTGGGAAATGACTCATGATTATTTCACAAGTCTGTAAGAACAAAAGTACAAACAAAAGATTGAGAAACGCCTGTCAAGCCACTGCCTATTCGTTTGAGCAATAGCAAACAAACATGAATGCTTGAGGTATTAAAAAGTGCCTTTAATGCACTGTTGTCACGGCTCCCAAAGAAAAGAAATAGCACCAAAGCTCTACATTTGGCAGTTTTGTTTTTCCCATAGACTATAGAAATAAACTTTGAATGTACCAGTTGGCAGATTTTCTTGTTTTGGATAAAGACAAGAATGGGATCAATTTTCCCAGCAAGGCATCAAATGACCTCTTGTTCCTTAAACCTGTGGCTTTACCTTCGGCGGTCTAGTCTCATCTCAGATGGCTGATATCTTGATTGTTTCCCCCAAACAAAGGAATGACTTTAATGTGCCATTATTTGTTCTTTTATCTCTGCATTCCTTCCTCATCTGTCACACATTCTCCCGAGTTGCTGGAAAACCTTGTGCTACCCGCCATGCCTGTCACCACATGAGGTGAAAGTAACACGGACATTTTTCTATCTACCGTATTTCATGACTCTACAACAAAGCTGTAATAAGAAATATTAATGGATTGACCATCATCAAGCATGCGTGAGTGGAAAAGCACCTTCAACAGTCCTACAAAGTTGACAAGGAAACAACATTTAATGTAAATCAGACAAATTTTCCAAGGTGAAATTTGATTTCTTTTCTCTGCTTCCAGGCGGGGATGAGTTGTCTTCCTCAAACCAGTCAAACTGCTGCATCATCAACTAAACCTTCAAACATCTGAGACATTATAATTAGTAATTTGAGCATTAGTAACACTGTGAGGAACAAGCAGTGCTACCCTTTAATCTTAAACTGTTCAGAGGGCTGTTTTATGTCCTTTCTCCTTTCCGCTTCCTACCTTCTTCTTTCTACTGACCCATGATAGACTGCAGCCCACAGCTTTTAACCAGACCAGACGCTTAACCTCAAAGAAAGGGTGTGTATGGCCCTGCAGACAGATCAGAACACAAGTGGTGAGCCAAACAACTTTGTCAGTAATTTCTCATTTGTAGCTCTGTAATTCCTTGTTAAATTCTACTGCAACCTGCAGTGCATCAAAACATTATAATGGACACTGAGGATTAGTAGAGGAGTTCAAGTAACTGAGCGGCACAGCGTCTGCAGAGCTGGTGGTCCGCTCGGATTGTCTGCCCAGTCTAACAAAATTGCATGCTTTGTTATGGACTTGTCATGTACTTTTCAGCTCAAGCTGCTTGTACTCGTGCGTGACTTGCATTATGCTTCAGGATACATCTATAGTTTTTAAAAAAGGCACTGTAATAAAACCTGCGCATTCGCAGAACAACGTCATATAATTATTATTCTGGTTTTAATGGAGATTCAATGCAGTGGAGGAATTCCACTTATCTTTTGCTGGGAAGTTCAAAATCCTTATCATCAACTTCATGGCACTGATCTCAGTCATGGTCATTAAGAAAACTGTTCTCAGCTGTAGTGAGCACATAGCTTTGATGGGAATCTGAGAGAAACCTTTTTTCTTCTTATAATCTAAATATTGAGCTCCACTCATCAAAAACACTTCTAATTAATCGGCATGTCACCGTTTGGATCCCCTCCAAATGGTCACCATTTAAAGCACTAAAACTGGCTGATGCACATCAGTGAGAGGCAAGAGGTAAACTAGTGGCTGCTGTCAGTAATGCATCAGTGTGTTTGTGATAAAAAAGCTCTAGTTTCTCTGGCTGTTTATGATTGATAGCCACCCTATCAGGTATCATAGACTAGGGAATAAATAGATTTAAGGTGTAAAAAGAGAAGCTAGTGCAAACCTGCCTTAATTCTGCATTCTTTTTAATGGCCAGCAGGGGCAGACTCTTGTGGTTGCAAGCATGGATTGCAAGAAAAAGATAAACGCAGCCACCACAGTGGTTTGTGAAGCTCTGCTTTTGTATTTCTGCCACGTTTTGGAGGATGCCTCACCACGTTTGTACACCCCTGCATTGCTGATCAAGTAAGGCTAGAAATGTTGATAAGAAAGGACTGGGTGTATCACAGACACAGATAATTAGTGTTGGCATCATTTTGTTTTGGCATCCACCTGACAGTCATAGCAGCCACACCCTAACTTTGAGCTTTAATAAAGTTTATAAAAGAAGCACAGCTCCTGTACAGTTGCTATAAAGAAAGAGATACGGTACAGAAATCCAAACCACTTTTAGTACAAGACTAAAAACAGACGGGGACCCGTTTTAACAGACGGGTCTCTGGATTGACTCTCTTTGGCTTCAAGTGGCTGCATGTGGGACTGCAGGGTTTTTTTTAGAAGTTTAGGGGAAAACTACAACCCTGCTCCCTTAATCTGTGGCCTCAACACCTTTACTGATGAGTTTTTATTTTCATTTTTTTATTATAATCCCCATAATTCACAGTCAGAAGGAACAATAAGCATATGAGTGTCTTGTCTGGTGTCAAATTACTAAAACAGCGAAGACCAAAAGGGTCTGCTCAAGGCTTCAAGATGGGACTTCACTATCCAATACTCATACATAATACACTATACACGACAGAACAGCTGCAGTTCTTACACGCTTACATGAAAAGTGATGTCCTTTACTTGTCACATATCATAAATTCATTTCTAAGATTTTTTTCATTCTTCGTCGGTCCATAAGATATCATTACAGGCTATAAATTACAGTGTGATTGAAACAATGAAAGACTTTGGTGTGCATGATGATTTACCACATAGTCCATTTTACATGCATAAATACATCAAGTGTGTGTTTGACTTGTACAGCTGCCAAAATGAGAGTGACACACTATTAAGCCTTCCTGAAGCTATCCTGCACTGTGTGTGAGCGCTGAAGGTGCTGCTGCTGCCGCATGCTGATGTTAAAAGTTTCTGTAAGCTACTGTGAGAACCACACCATACATTTCTCCTACATGTTCTCCTATTCAGCACTTTCATTTCATTAATTAAGTGCTATTGAGTCAGACAGATGTCACGCTTGCCCAGTTTTTCTCTGTACCCTTCGCTCCTTTTCAGTGAGCTGCAAACAGAGGCGTGGTCTAAAACGGGTGAAAGAGTTGATTAGATGTAGGATAATCAGTAGCAATCTATTGGTAAAAAAGCCGAGACAAAGACATGTCCCTAGGCCATTTCTACTACCTTACCTAAAGTTCACTGTGCATGCTGTTTCTGCACAGACCTGCCAGGCTGAGCTCAGCCTTCATTCCTCACATTCTTCCGTCCTCCGTTCCCTCCTGTCCATCCCTCATTTCTCTCTCCTATGATCCCGCAGGGCAACCCTGCCTGCAGACTGTGGTACAACATGACTGGAACACTTGGCCTTTTTTTCCACTTATTGTGGGTTTATACTCTTTAGTTGTCTGCTCACACATACTTTACACTCTGGCTTTACTTATACTACCTAAACTATATTTATCCTATTGTACCATCCACTTTTTTACTTTCCATACGTGACTATGAAACTAACTATCGCCCACTTAAGTACATGCTTCTACAACTTTTCAAAGTCAAATAAACTTTTTGGCAACAGAAACCGATATTATTTTTGATTATGTGTCCAAGCCTTTTGAGTCTAGCACGCACACACTCACATTGCTTTTTTACTCATACATATGCAGCATGAAGTCTATTGTTAAAGTAAAGGAAAGAGTGTCTAAAACTTTCACCTTCAGTTTCATGCAGGTGACTGGAGTGAATAACTGATCTGTCATTTCTCTGGTTTTGCAGCATCATTAAAATCATGTCAGTATTTACAGTGGCTTGCAAAAGTGTTCGGCCCCCTTGAACTTTTCCACATTTTGTCACATTACAGCCACAAACATGAATCAATTTTATTGAAATTCTACGTGAAAGTCCAACACAAAGTGGTGCACAGGTGAGAAATGGAACGAAAATCATACATGATTAACAAACAAATAAATAACTGAAAAGTGGGGTGTGCGTAATTATTCAGCCCCTTTGGTCTGAGTGCAGTCAGTTGCACATAGACGTTGCCTGATGAGTGCTAATGACTAAATAGAGTGCACCTGTGTGTAATCTAATGTCAGTACAGATACAGCTGCTCTGTGACGGCCTCAGAGGTTGTCTAAGAGAATATTGGGAGCAACAACACCATGAAGTCCAAAAAACACGCCAGACAG
>NW_005187536.1:784451-799241 GCF_000239375.1 Pundamilia nyererei | reverse complement strand
TGATCCTCGGGTTGGGGGATGGGTGTTCATACTGGAGTGCAAAATTAAAACCAGTGGAAGATGGAAAAGTTCAAAGCCATCAGGTGCTCAGTTTAGAAAAAGAGAAAAGAAGAGGAGGAGAAACGAGCAAAAGATGCAGGTAAGCAGATGTGTGATTGGATAATGGCAGCTCATCCTGAAACAATCAGAGTCAGAATAAATTATTAATCCCTAAGGAAATAATGTGGACGCTACCTGAAATTGAACCTCCCCCACCCTCATTCAGATCTGGTGTTTGGACCAATTTTGGTTTTCATGTCAAGCATGACCCTGATGGTGAGCGCGTCATGGACAAAAGTAAAACAGTATGTCGGATGTGACACTCAATTGGTGGGAACTAGTGCGTTAGCGCAGTTAGCTTGTTAACGTGTTGACGCACGGGGCGATCCGCGGTAACTCGTTAACGGAGGTTTGCCGCGTTATGCCGTTAATGCAATGACAATGCAGTCAGTTGTCTATGGGCAACTGACTGCACTCAGACCAAAGGGGGCTGAATAATTACACACACCCAACTGTTCAGTTATTTATTTGTAAAAAATGTTTGGAATCATGTATGATTTTCGTTCCACTTCTCACGTATTCACCACTTTGTGTTGGACTTTCCTGTGGAATTCCAATAAAATCGATTCATGTTTGTGGCTGTAATGTGACAAAATGTGGAAAAGTTCAGGGGGGCCAAATACTTTTGCAAGCCACTGTATGAAGGAACACAGATAAAGTATAATTTCTCTATTCTGCTCCTCCCTTCCCTTTCAAGTGTGACAGAGTGAGGTGATCAGGTACAGATTAAGAGGAGAATCAGTGATGAGGACAGATTTGAACATGTCAGGAGGGGAGTGCCAAGGCTGCGTTGCTACCACAGTGTTGAAACCTGCTCCATGCTATGTGTGTGTGATTGCATATGTACGCACACATACAGCATGTACCTCTACAGTCCAGAGACCTCACAGACCTACAGGCAGACTTTTAAACACAACTCTTTGTCTTCACTATATTAACTAATGATGATGACTAATGTCCGCAGGTAAGATTATAGTTTTAATTACCCACTTGAGACCTATCATCTCAAGGTCAGTCGATTGCTACCTCACGTATTTCATGATCACTAATCTTACCATGACGTTAGCTTGCCTACCACCGTGGATGTGTGACAATCATGGTAACAATGTAGGATCAAGTGAAACAGCCCAGCCAGTGACCATCTGGCTACCACCAGCATTCTCTGACTGGATGTGCGAAATTTCTGGAGGTTGATGGAAGTCACTGGGAAAATGATTGCTACAGCCCCAGTCACACATTTGCCTTCAAAGTAAAAGTTGCACCTTTTGAAACAAGTTGACTGTGACACTGAGCCGCAAATTTTACTTTGAAGTAAAGTTTTACTGCAGCTCGGCTAGCAGTTAGCGAGTGTTTACAGACCGACATGAAAAACTACAGGTAGCCATGGCAATCTGCTAGCAACCAAAACATTCGCTACTGGGTTTTGTTGTAGCACCTTTTTTACAACCAGTTTCACTCAGCAACCTCCAGGAGCCTCTGACAACCAGCTGGGAAATACAATATGGTGGTAATGTGCACATGTCAGTAACGTAATGAAGATCCGTGACAACATTGAAGAAGATCAGTATGATAGTAACTCCACTGTGGCTACAATAATTTTAAAATAAAGCTACAAAAACTGTTTTTGTATGAGTTAGGCGATAAAAGTATCTTATTCAATAAAACACCTGTTACCTAGTGTAATTAAGCTAAAAGGTGCAATAAACTACAAAGAAATGGAAAAACAGGTATATTCCTAAAATGTGTAAATTAAAAAAAAATTGCCTGAAATAGTTTCCAACTACAGGAAATGTTTTTGAATGTCTTCAAAATGTTCGCATGTTTTGTCTGTGAAGGTTCTCAGTCATCCAGGTCATCGTAGTCAAAGGAGCTTGCAAAGAAAAGTTGCTTGAAGACGTTTCACCTCTCATCCGAGAAGCTTCTTCAGTTCTAAGGTCAAATGGTGGAGAGTCCCAGATATAAACCTAGTGGGAGTGACCCCCCACCGAGGGACAAAAGGACCCCCTGATGATCCTCTAATCGCCTGACCCAAGGTGTGAAACTGGGTGTGGGTCTCAATCAGCCAGAGTTTCGGGTGAGTTCATTGTGAAACCTGGCCCCACCTTATCATGCGAACTATTTCCAACTTGTTCTAGGAACTATACAGAAGGTACAAAGTCAAACTTTCAATAGCAATAGGGGCCGCACAGCGTTTAGCACTGTAGTACCTCACAGCAATTCAGTTCCACCATCAGGCCGGGGTCTTTCTGTGTGGAGTTTGCATGATCTCTCTGGGTACTCCGGCTTCCTCCCACAGTCCAAAGACGTGCAGTTAGTGGGGATAGGTTAATTGGAAACACTAAATTGCCCATAGGTGTGAATGTGTGTGCGAATGGTTGTCTATGTGTTAACCCTGTGACAGACTGGTGACCTGTCCAGGGTATACACTGCCCTAAGACAGCTAGGATAGGCTCCTGCGACCCTGAAAAAGGATAGGTGGAAGCAATAGTTCCTGCTGGATTACGTTTATTCCAACATAGGAAGTGCTATGAACAGCTGAGATCAACAAAGCCTGTTCCTGGACTATATGTTTTTGTTGTTGCGTGCGGTTTTGACCTGATTTTGGCAAAGCCATTAGTGGAAGAAAACTGCGACCTGGGACATGTTATTTGCTCAACCTTATTTGGTTGCAGTTGTACCAGGAGATCACGGGCTCAGAAGGGTTAATGGTTTTCAATCAAATTCCAGTGCATTTGTGTTCACATACTCAGAAAGGTAAGGTTGACTACGTTAAAAATGTTCTTCAACTGTTTAGTTCTGGTCCTGACTGTTTTTCCAAAAATGCGCAGAATAATGTTTGCAAAGTAATTTTGTAATTCTGAAGCTGATTTCCTGCCATGAAAGAGAATGACCCTAAATACCTGACTGGCTGCAGTACACTAGCACAGTATGTCATTGTTCGACATGTTTATTTCATTCGTGTCATCTCCAGCACCTGAACATGATGACACCATATTTGGCCCATCCTCACCTGCGCCAAATGTCTTGCGAACAGCATTCCTCTTTGTATGAGGCAGCTGCTGCTGTGAGTAACCACCTCTGTACCACTGACACAATCACACCTTTTGGCTGGATGACGTGTGCGTGAGGTAACTGAACATTATGTCTGATGTAGTGAGTGAGCGAGCAGTCACTTTATGTGATCAGTCGAATACTTGATACCCACACGCACCAGACATCTGGAGGGCTGTGCTTTTGCTGGGGTTATGACATTAGGAGTATACTGTTACAGTGATCGACAAACAGCAGGAGTGTGCGTATGTTTGTGGGTCTGTGCGTGCTTGTAGACACTTGCATTCACTCACTAGTGTTAATGTACTTTGCGATCGTGTACACGCGCGTTCCAGAGTGAAGGGAACAAAGAGATCAGAGATGGATCAGACACAAAGAGGGAGTATTTAAGAGTGTGCCTACCTCCCAGTGTCACAGCAATAGCCTTCATCTCACCTAGACAAACCACAACAAGGCATATGGGGGGCAGCGGGATGCCTCATTGGTATATGAATGATCACTCCCGCCTAAAGGGGAATTCCACCGTAAAACAGATTTTATGCACAGGTGGGTAATATAGCAAACATTGAATCTTTTATAGCAGTGAATTCACTTTGAATGCATGACAAAGATACTATAGTGAAGCAGTTTGTGTGTGATGACCACTTCTGAGTTCACTTCATCTCATGTACCCTAATATGGGAAATACTGATTTTTTAAATTCTATTAATTTTTTTCCAAAAGTCCAAAAAATATCATTTTTTTTTAGCCCTTTCTTATTATGCATATTTTCTTTCTCCAGATGTTTTGTGTTTGCACTTTCACCTCTGTTAAATACAAGGAGACAATTGTTTGCTTTCTTTTTGTGATGGTAGTTTTCTTCTAGCTTTTCTTTGTTCTGTCATTATGGTTTAAAAGAAAAATGTGGATTTTTCTTGGAAAAATCATTTTCAGTTGTGTCACACTGTGAGATGAATGTGTAGTAAATTGTAGCACAAATTTAAAAGAAAAGTTCATGTGGTCAATCTCACATGTTTTGTATGGTTTGCTTGTTTTTTCCTCTTTTCCCTTCCTTATAATGTATCTTGATGTACATTTCAATTTCAATTTCTTAATTTATTTTGAAGAGTTGATTCATAGATGTGTTTGGAAACATATCAGAGTCTCTATACTTGCCAAAGCTCCAGATTCATCATCCATGGACGCGTTTCCTGTTTATACCTCCCTTGTTTACGAGTCTGCTCGGTGCTCTTCGGGTCTCAGAGACATAACTTTTGTCATCAGCTAGCCCAAAAGTGAAACTAGGGGAAACCATGTAAGTGGAAGTAAACAAAACAATAAAAACTATATTTATAGTTTAACTGACTTTACTTGAGAAAAGCTGAACAATTAAAACAAGCAAAAGACTTCTGTGGTTGAGATTTTTGATAAAATATAAATAACATTAATAAAGTGCTACTCTGTGCCAAACCTCAGAGCCATCATGTCACACTGCACACCTGGAAGAAACACTTCTTTATCTGTGTCTGGTTTTAGGTAACGTGAAAATGAGACAATACTGGCACCATGAGATAAAACAAAGAATTACAGCATCACGTCTGTATCATTTTTTTGTACTTCATTAAGAATAAGTTACATGTAACAATAGCTTTTGAATGAACACCACTCCAGGTAGAAACCTCTGCTGTTCTGACACCGGTGGCAGGATAAATGGTTTGAGGAGAAACGGAGACAAAGGCACTTAATTGAAAAAATAAATGAGTGTATTTTTTTGCTGTGTAGCTTGGCAGGTGTAGAAATTGTTTCTAAGAGAGGAAGGGATTCAATTCCCAACATCTCACCACCATCCATCCGTCCATTTATCCGTTCATTCATCCATCCATCTAACCACTCACTAAGGGCATCCAGTGCAGTGCAAGTCTCTAATCTGTGGGCCTGAGCAGCTGCTGCCTTGCGGCTGACAGACTGCAGGGCTCTTATTATTGTACAGACATGCATGCACTCACACACATGCAAGAACACATACACATGCATATACACACATACATACACCAAAGTCCTCTAATGTGGTAGGCCAGCTGCCAGTGGCGTGCCTTCCCCTCACCAGACGCAAACAGTGCTGCTGCAGCTCCTGGTACTACTTCCAAACTCAGGGGACTTTCCAGAAGAGAGGTGAGTGGGAAGAGTAGAAGATGAGAAGGTATGTTTGTGTAAGAAAAAACAGAAAAAGATTAAAAGTTGGGGGGAAATTCAGAAGCACTGAGAAGGAAAGAATGGTGGCATTACTCAACTATGTATCAACTGGCTGAACGTACCAGGAATGATAGTCAAAGGTAAAAGTTTTCTTAGGTGGGTCTTACTATGAAAGGATCGTCCTGGATTACACATCCCAAATTCAAAAGGCGGTGCCTCTTTAGTCTCCCCTTCCTTCTCTGATCTAAACCAAGACCTTCTGGATTTTTCTGTCTTTTCTAAAGTTTCTTAGCTTCAGCTAACTTTGCTTTTGCCTCGTCCCCCACATTAGTGATCTTTTGCTAACTTAATGAAGAAACTATTTAGCACTCAGTCATGCATTAGTGCAAATGTCTAAATGATCTTTAATTCATACGTGCAATAAGCCTTCAAGCAAATCGGCTATTCGGGAACTTAAATGGAAATATCGGTATTAACTCAAGAATATAACTATTCCTTGCATGCCCAACCCTGGCAAGCCCATCCCAGCAGACTGCACATCTGCTGGTGAGGTCAACAATCTCTTCCCATCGCAGTAATATGAGGATGATGGATGCTTTGACCACAGAGGTTTTCTCTGTGGTTTCCTCCTCTCCAGACCTTAGATCCAGTCTCCCTACATCTACCTCTCTTCCCTTCTCTGATCTGTCCTTCGGTTATCTTCCCAGCTGCCGTCTTCAACAACAGCTTCAACAACTTTGACATGTTTTCAGTTTCTTAATTGCTTGGCTCTTTTCTTGTTCTCTGCCTTCACCTGCTTGTCCGGGTGATGAGGAAAGCTCTGAGCAAGTATAGTCAGGCTTAGGTTTATATAAAGAGAGCAGGATAATATTGTTTCATATTGCCATCGGCTAGAAGTATCAGCAACATCTGTATAACAGAGGAATAAATTCTCATTATGACCAACGTGGGAGAACTGATGGTTATTTACAGTACATAAAGTATTAGTTACAGGAATGTGTCTTGTGGTATTAAGCGCCGAGGCAGTTAGTGACAGATCCTTTCAAGTCTTGTGACTTGCAAGGCGGAAATTCCATGACTTGTTTTTTCTAGCACATCCCACAAATCCTCAATCAAATTCAGATTTGGGAATTTTGAAGGCTAAATCATGAACTTTAACTATTTGTCAGGATTGTGATATAATTCTTCAATAAGTCTAGTACAGCACACCATCCTTCACAGCTTGCAAAAAAATGCCAGTAGACTAGGCCACCTTCTTCCATTGCTGGATGACCCAGTGCTCATATACCCCCTGCAGGTGCTTTTGGTGGTCGACTGGTTCTGCTTGAAGAACCAACTATAGCAGACGTGGTGAAAAGTAAAGTTGCTCATAATAACGGAAGGTTTGCATCCTCGTAAAAATACTTTGAATTCAAAATCACACATTTCTATTATACTTTAAAAGCAACACCCGTTCAGCGTGCACACACCCACACCTAGCCAGCTGCGTCAGTTCCTAGGAGGTGATGGTGAGATCAAAGCAGCCATCATGTCACCCCACACCAGAACTGATCACACACACACAGGATTCAGGATGTTGTTAATCAGCAGCAGAGAGCTGCAGGGGAGGGTAAAGTGGAGGTAAAGTGGAGCTATGTTCCGTTCATGGGATGTTCAAGTGGCTGCTTAATTCAATCCTCTTTTACTTGGGTACTTAAGAGCAGTGTTAAATAAAATAGTAGAGTAGCATAAATATTAGAGGATGAGAAACTTTGCTACAAAACTATTCAGCAGATATATTTTGTAACTTGGCTCGAACAGATCAAGTGTGTCCAAAGTTCAGTGTTTGCTTTGGTTACCAAGGCTGTTCAGTTGCTTTTACCTGTATTAGCTGTAAGAATGTAAGCAAATATTCAGATTTGAATATAAAAATTCTCTAATTCTAACAAGATCAAATTAAACTGTAACTGATCCATAATCCAAAATTTGCTGAATAAAAAGAACAAATAGATTTTCATTCGTAATTGTATCTAAAATTTGTTCAATACACTTTACATAAATAAATAAGATTTTAAGCAACCATTTAACAAACGAATCTTGACCCTGTTGATCACTACTGCTCTCCTGAGTAAAATCAACCACTGCACGTTTATCCAGCATCTGGCAATGGAAACATCTCCGGTGACAAATTGCTCTACATATGGGACAAAGATTGACGAGCCTGAAAAATGAGAGAGCCATTAAATGAAGAGGTACTGGCCTGTGATGAGGGGACCAGCCTGTTGCTGTACCTAAATTAAAGGGTGAAGTTAACTCCCAGGTCAGGTGAATGAGTGGTTGTCACTTTTGAGGATCAGGGGAATTTATTTGTTAAATGACCCACGAGTGTGGGTCACATACATGAAGGTATATTACAGTCACATTCATTCCCCAGGCATATACATTTACAGAAAATCCACAATTACATCCGCAGTCATAGCAAGCTGAAGGAAAACTAGAGAAATCTCTATAGTTATGTTAACTGAGTCATTTTTCCTGTGGAGATTACTAGTTTGGTAGGAATAGATAACACCCACGCGCTTTTCAGTAAGAAGAAAATTACAGGCGTTTATAGAGGCTGGTTTCTGTAAACTGTTTTTTCTCTTTTAAGATACACGACGTATTATAGGACTACTGTAGTTTCTGAAATGTTCACAAAGTTTATCGTATTCACAGTTTGTGGATTAGATAAGATAAGAGGCTTTCACATTGGTCACTGATGTACTCCAGAAAGTTTCCCCTCTCACATTTGTATCGTACAATTTTGTTTTCTGGTAATTCATACTTAATTCTTCTTCTTCTTATTATTATTAGTCCTTTATTTATCCAGGTTAAAAATCTCATTGAGATTAAAAATCTCATTTCCAATCTCATTTCGTGTTACATGACAAAAATACAGACAAATAGGGTACAAATAATACACACAAAGCTTTGGACATGTTTATTTGTCACATCTGTGCATCTGAAATAGTTGCAGTACATGAGTCTGTCAATAATACCGTGTAATATTAACTATGTACTGTCTGAGGTGGGATTGTTGCTATGACTGGACTTGGTCTCTGACTTCCTGATAAAGACTCATTTTCTTTCACCTGTGACCGCTGAGGAGCAGTTACCATGGTAATAGCATTCCGTGTGACTGATTAACGGTCAAAATGTTTCCATTTTGTGTTCTTTGTGTTAAAAATGTGATCACACGAATGGGGAAAAGATGTTGTTTCGGCTTCTCTCCAGAAAACTGTGATCAAATTATTATGTGAGTTTACTGAGCAGTTAGACTCCGCTCATTCAAATTGCTTCAGATCAAAAAGTGTTCATCTGTAAATTTGGGGAAATTTTTTGTTTGAAAAAAGATTTTCCTACAATTTCATGATTAAAAAAAAAATGAGTGCATTAACTGTAAAGGAAATTCTCCGATCATTTTTTTCTGCTTCTCCCACTCTTTCAGTCTTTCTATTTGAGCTTTTTTTGGTGATAAATTGCTAAACAATTCCACTAATCAGACTGTGAGAGGAGTGTGGGGTGACATATTTGGGGATAGAAATATATGACCTACAAGCAGCTGAACACTGCGTTTTTCCATTTGTTGATGCAGTGTGTAATAATGGTCAGTAGTGTTGTTTTTATTGGCTGTATGTATGATCAGTACTCTCACAGTGTTTTCAGTACGCGGTGGGAGCTCCTGTGATAAATTTGTGATTTCTGGTCACTGCTGTGGGAAAAATGGTGAATGGTTTCAAGAAATGTCTCTGAACATTCCTGTGCTGTAAAATCTTACGGGAACTAGTCTTGAGTCACAGTAAGTGTTTTTGTGTGCGAGTTGAGTCATCGTTCTGAAACCAGTCGCAAAGTGGGGTCAAAGGTCAAATCAGGTTCTGTTTGGCTCAGCCTTATTTGCTGCAGTCTCTTGTGTGGCTCCCGAGAGCCAAGCAGGGCAGTGACTGAAAGCGAAGGCTTCATTCAGAAGCCTTATCGTGTTTAACGTCCTCTCATTCGCACACAGGAGTTCGCTATAATGACACAATTGTATCCAGATGATTGTGATGGAGGGGAGGAGCTCTTTAAAGTCTTCTCTCACAGGAACATGTTTACTTGCTCTGTCTGACCCAAACACACACACAGACCTGACAAATGGAGTTAAAGCCTCTGATTGAGATAACAGTGATTATTAGGTGGCGCTTTCATCATCCACCGACCAAACACAATAAACTAGTGCTACTACATCTGAGTATCCAGCGGGGACCATTACATTAGCGTTGCAGTTTTAGACCTTAATTTATACTCAGTTACAATATGTTTCATAACATGAAGGTTTTTAGCTAATAGCTGAACCTAGCCCTAAATGGTCTGTTTGTAATATCAGTTTAAACCAAAGCTGTTCTGGTGTCCAAAATGCAATCTTTAAACACAACAAAGAAAACTGAGTGTGGCCCATCTAATCCATAACGTAGACCTTTAATCCTTCCATGCATAAAGAACAAACCCACCAGTTTCTGTTTCCGATTTGGAGCCAGTTCCCTCAACGTAATTCCAATCAGCGACACTCAAACAACCATACGTCTCAGTTAGGCCTTCTCTCACAAACATTTTGCGCTGACTTGGAGTAAAACATACCAGCCGTGAGCCAGCCATCTAGTGTAATTTCCATCTTTTCTCATTTTCATGTGTTATTTTGAACTTTAAATCACAGAACTGGAGGAAAGAACAAAGCCGAGTCTCTAAAATATACAGTCACTGGTTATCATGATGTTTTTTGGATCTTGGATCTCTGGTATGGTTGGTTACGGTTGAAATCGAGGCTATTCATTGCCATAGTAACCATGCAAGACACAGACGCTGATGAAAATGCGATCATGGTTTTGTGTGCATGTGTGCACACGTGGTATCATGGGAAGGTTTTTATCGAGCGAACTACGAGTCCAGACTGTGGGGTGAGATGCTGACAACATGGTCAATATTTCCATGAAGTCAGCCGTTCCTTCTCTTCACACCGGCCTTACATTTTGCTGCCATCAGTGTAGCGTGGCTTTGTTCCTGGTGTGCTGCCAGCTAACAGACAGAAACACCTCACATCAGGCTCTAAAGGGCCCACACTGCATGCAGCACAAACATGCTACACAGTATTGCAAACATTACTCAATATCTTTATCACTTTAACTGTAACAGTTTAAATTCATCTTTATTTGCGTTTTTTTAAACTTTTTATAGTTTATAAATTTCGATGCCACTCTACATTAGTGTTGACTGCAGAAGGACCACAATTAACATTTTCTCCCACAATGAAAATTATCATTACAATTTTAATGGAAAAAAACCCTGATATTTATTTATTTGAGATTTTGTAAACAAATGTCTGATGATATTGTGCGCTTAAAGGCAGCACCTGCATGTTACAGAGCCTGTAAAGCCACTGTTAACACCCTGCCACCATTACCAGGTAATTTATAGCTTTAATTACAGACAGAGCGAATAACTGAAAGCACTCAAAACTGTTCCAATAGGTATGACCCCGGCAGGTCCTCCGCAGGGTCAAAGAGGATCACCATCACTCAAAGAGGTTCAGACCTGGGAATCTGCACTGGTTTGATTTTTGAATTTGAGGTACTTACAAGTTCCACAGCTGAATGTGAGACTGTCGGAGTGTACGTTTCTATGTGAGCATATTTAGAAAAATTACACGGAGAAAAACAACAGAAAAATCACTTGAACTCCCTCCAAGAATGCTGTACGTGTTAGGAAAAGAAACTGATCTAATATACACAGGATTATAGTTTTGCAATCAAAAAATTAGCTGCAGCCCATTAAACAAATGCATACAAGTACACATCATTGCCAGAAGCAGTAACACTAACACAAGAAGCATATTTCTGCAATGCTGTTAAATAAAAGCTTTCCAAAAGACCAGAAGCCAGAAGATGTTGAAAAACAAATACAAAATGAATTGCATGTAAAGAAAATACTTTTGTTAACCTTCATTAAAAATGGCTTGTATCTTGTCATCGCTTACATTCTGATTCTTAGTGCTACCCCACGGATGCAGGACAATCCGGAGTTTTCTTCTCATTATGGTTCACTGAGGTTCTCCTCGTGGGCAGACCGACCATCTTCTTCTTTTTATATCAACTTTGACTGCAAACATTTGTTTTACTTGAGCCACGGTGAGTGTGGAAAAGGGGAAACTGTTATTTCACCAACAGTCTCACTTTTTTATTTTTTTAACTGTCGTCCCTCAAGTGGAAACACTTTGGAAAGATGTGCTTTTTCTGGCTTCCCCTTTGGTCGCAATGGTTTCGTTTCTTCACTCAGACCTTTTCCTCCTTTCTTGCCTTTTGGGGAAATTATGGTTGAGTGGTGGCAGCATGCAGACAGTCCGCGGGCAGCCTTGGACTGCTCGTCTACCTGCAGAGAGCAACTGTTATTAGATGAGAGCAGTGCCAAAAATATGCGAATATACTCTTCCTTGTGCTCTGCTTGGTCCATCAGCCGGATGACGCACTAGGAGCAAGCACTTGGCAAAAGTGGGAAGAAAAAAATTTCCTTTTAATAGGAAGAAACCTCCCAGTGAATCAGGCTCAGGGAGGATCAGCCATATGCAACGACAGGCTTCACCTGGAGGTAAACAAACAAAATCAGCTGTGATTTCATAAATCTTACTGTAATAAGAGAGTAATATGCACATATTAGTAACTGAAGACCAGTCTCTTAAGACTAAAATCCCATTTTTTCACTCTTTAAGTCACTGGCCCAATAAACAGTGACATTATAAAAAGATTAAATTGAAACATTCAGGAACATAATGCTTTGTTTAGTGAATTATTAACTTAGAAGTGAAAGTAGCGCCAAACACTGCAGAAAGCACAAAACATCCATTAAACATTTAAAAAATGGCAGATACAGTTAGAATTCTTGCTGCATTACTTTCCCACAGCATATTTTTTTTAGATTTCCAAAGATTTCCAAAACCAACCAAAACCACAGTAATATCAACCAGATTCAGCCAGCGAAATGTCTTAGTTGGAAAAAACACATTACTGGTTTGAACCCCTGCATGGTTCCATATGTCTTTGGTCAGGTCGAGCGTGCGTGAGTGTGTGGTCTGCGCACGTTTACACAGGAAACTCGTAGATAAAAGTGGTGTCAGCGTATGTTGTTCTTGCATATTTGTGTTCATTTATATTACACCGAGGCGAGCCTTTGTGCGTGAGCGACTGTGTTTGCGCATGTGTTGATGCTGTGGGTGAGCAGGGTAGGGCAAAAGACCCTGATGTGGTTAACTACGCGCTACTTCAACACATGGTGAGGGGGACATGAAGCTGCACACGCTCATTAGGAGTGTCTGGGAACCTCCTGTGTCGGTGTAAGTGCATGGGTGCGCATGTCTGCACGATGGCCTGGGAATATTTGCTCCATACACTAGGAACAGCTGGCCTGCTAACCCCCAATGGTACACCACTATCACTATCAATCTTCCTATGAATATCTTTCTCTTCCACTGTATGAATATGGACATTTTCCTCTTCTGTTTGTGCGTTTCACTGATGTTATTCATACTACGAATCTGACAGCTAACATTTAACTGCCTGTGTGGTTTGATTGGGTTTGATATATGATGCTTTATATCATTTCAGATGTGTTTTCGCTATAGAGGGAAGCCCGTGTTTTCCCTTTTGTGTTTTTCATGTGGCGGCAGTGTGACTCGAGTGCAGCTGAGATGTGGCAGAGTAAGGAATCTTCTATTAAAACCAGTGGCTGAGTGCTTTTTCTCTCTTTTTTTTTCTCAAGGTTTGGTGGATTGTTTATTTTTATTTTTATTTTCAAATGTAAACACACACACACACACATTCAGCTCTGAAGGGTTTTTTGTAACACAAATGTGTTGAATGAATGAATGACCAGAAATATCACACAAAGAGCTAGAGAAGAGCTACGAATGACCACAGAATACTTCACCTGAATGATATAGTGCAATATTAGTCATCCACCCTAAAATAACAGTGTCATTTATTTAAACTAACCAATAGCCTTGCACAGAGGAGGTACATGCATGTGTCAGAATGCCAACTTGTGCACCGTATGAAAAGAAAGTTTTAACATTTAGATGTGCAAAAAATACACTGAAATTTTTGGATGTCAACAAACATGTAAAGTATGTCAATATTTGCTAAAAGCGTACGTGCATGCATTGGCATTTGCTCCCAGCTTTAACTTTAAGGCTTTAATGAGAAACTTCACATCAGTGCAGCTGAGCTCGTAGTCGGCAGGCTTATATACCATTTCCAAAATAACTTTGTTAAGTGTCGTGGTATCATATATCTGTTTCACAACACACAGCTCTGTAAATTGTGGCTATGACACATGTCGAGGTTCTCCACGAGGTCCTGTGGCGGTTCCCCGAGTGGTTCCTTGAGCGGTTCTCGTGGTGTTTGCTCTCTGAGCAGCTGCACAGAATCAGAGCCAATCCGCTGCTGAGTTGACTGTTCTGCTTCCAGAAGTCAACCAACCCAGGCAAATGGGGCTCTGCTTTTCCAGAGATCTCGGGCTCCCGGGATAAAACATCGTTGCTAACAGGAGGCCCCGGCAGGCAGGCAGCGGTCACCACAGCACCGGCCCATGGGCCAGAGGGAAACACCCTCCCTGCGGCTTCCCTCTCATGACAAATATTAAAGACCTGGCCTTCCACTTTGGCCATTTCTGCTTCCCTTTATTTGCGTGCCATTTTGTGGTGGTGTAAATAAAAGAAAAAAGTCAGTGTAATAGAACACCCCATTATTTGTGTTTAATATCTATAAGAATACTGCAAAATCCAAAAATACAAGAAAACAGAAGCACATTAAAACATCAACATCTGTTGAAGCGCTTTCGGAAGCTTAATTTCATTTATTTTTCCCATCGTAGCTCCTGTTAAAACATGAGAATGCATTTTTTTAAATGCTATTACAGAAACCATTGCAGTCTCTCTCTTGCTGTCCTTCTTTTTGCTCCCTCCTCCGGTTTTCTCGCACGAGGTTATGGGATAAGTAGCTGCGTCCTCAAAGCAGGGCAGTATGCATGCAGCTCTGCAGCAGATACACAGAGGATAATTGCACTAAGACGAAAGGATTTACTCCCCAACAACGTAAAATCATATGAGACACTGGCTGCAGCTAGATTCATTGTTAGCTTTCGCCAGCTTTATGTAGCACTTTATCCGTTAGTCAAGTCAGGACTAATTTTCTCTGTGAACCATTATGTGACTCATGAAACATTTGTGTGTGGTAACTCCCAACTTCTCACAATCCTTGAAGTAAAAAATATATTAACAAACACATAATTGCACATATTCAACTCTGTATATTTTTATATTTTTTATTTATTATTATTATTTTTTTACTATTTAATTTGTAAAATGTGTATACACACACACACACACACAGACACACACCTGTACTCGTACCTGCGCCATCACACGGA
>NW_005187536.1:773934-784431 GCF_000239375.1 Pundamilia nyererei | reverse complement strand
TTATATATTGTACATATATTTATTAGTTTCAGATGTAGCCATTCTTGTATTTGCTGGTTTGTGTTGTTGTGTTTGCACATTTCTGTTGCTTGTGGGGCTCGCACACAAGAATTTCACTCGCATGTGCTGTGCCAGTGTGCCTGCACATGCGATGTGACAATAAAAGTGATTTGATTTGATTGATTGATAATTCAGTCTTGGTGAGCTTAGGTGTTGACCTGTATAAAACAGGGATTATAAAATAAATACCTCATCGTACCTCATGGGCTCGAGGGGCTACACTGAAAGCGAAGAAGGCATGTGGGAGAAAGTGATGTGCAGAGGGTCTCTTGTGGGTGATCCATTGCATTCTTTCAAAAGCTAATGATTCACCTCGTTCACTTGAAGTTTGCTTGCAGCACCTTGGGTGTAATGAAGACTTATAAAAACAATGTCAGAATGGAAAAGAAGGTCAGAGAAAGAGAGAAAGCCACAGCTCGTGGACAAGGTAGCGTTTGTGAGGGCACTTTTTTAGGATTATGTGAGGAGAGAGACAAAGTTTGAAATCAAACTCATTTTCTCCTCTTGCAGAAGAAGACATCTGGAGAGCAGGTGTTGCAGCCAGCTGTGGTCGTAAGAGAGACACGGTGCAAGAGCATAGGTAACTGCGCCCTCTACAGGTCACTGGGAAACATTACACTCCGCCTTACAGAACAGGGATAGGCCGAGACATGCCCAGGCAGTCTGAGGACAGATTGCCCTCCAGCTGTGCAAGGTGACTCAGGTGTCAAACTGCGTTTAATCAAGACAGGCAATAAAGATAAAAATGGAGTGTGTCAACTTGAATTTTCAGTTTGAAACATTTGTGCCTGGTCCCAGTGCTGTAAAGAAAGTGTAACAATGACACGGCAGCGACAGCTCGAAAATGTTCCAACGCAGTGGATGCCAGAGACACTTTGAATAAAGTGTGATGTTGTAAAGAGCAATAAAGCATGTTTATGGCATCATGAAAAAAAGGCCAGAAACAAAAATGTAGTTAATGATGAGTCTCACAGGAGAAATGGCTTTTGGGTGTTAGATAATGTTCTTTTAGTCTCTAAGCTTTGTGCCAAATCTGCATCCTTTACCGTCACTGCGTAACACGTCTCGTTGCCCTGGCAGCAGTGCTTAGCAATTCTCATTAAAGAGGAGATGAAAAACTATCTCAGCGTGACACAGCATGTCTTAAGTAGGCTAAAAAATACCATAGGTCGGTGATTTGTTCTGTCTTGTAAAGCTTTCCTGTGTGTGTGTGTGTGTGTGTGTGTGTGTGTGTGTGTGTGCTGTTTAACTTCTCAGGAACTATTTAAAGTACAGTATTCATTTCATACAATCCACTGTGTGAATTTATCTGTAATAAATTCAGATAAACGTGCATGTGTGTCATACTTGTTAGAGCATTAAAAATGTTGCAACATTTAAAAAAACTGCAAAAATGGAAACCTGTTTACACCGTCATGTGTTGCTAAGAGATTTTTACAGCACAAAATTATTGGAGCCAAGCTGTAGTTGAGGCACTTTTATGGCTGCAGTAAATCATCGGGCAGATGTGTCCTCGTATGCAAAAGATGCAATTTGAATCTGAGTCTTGGAAAGTATACGCAGATTAAAAAAGTGAAATGTTTTGCAGTTTGAAAAAACACATTTCCAGATAACTCTGCTTCAAGCAATCAAATCACCACAGCAAATAAAAAATAACAACTGAATTAAAAAGCATTGATTCGACTGACAAACTATTTGAATTAGAACTCTTTGTTTTGTCACACAGCGGTTATGTATGCATGTGTCTGCCCCACAGTTAAATCCAATCATCCAATTTCTATTTAAAAAGTGGTTTGTGTTGTGTTGGTGGGTTTTGGTCAAGACACCCCAGACAGAAAGTCCCTTGTTTTTCTGTAGAAATGCAGATATTTACAAAGTGCAAAGATGAACGCACTTTTATAACTTTGCTTGACTTTGTTCACAGTTTTCCTTTAGCTGGAAACCTTCAACCTAGAAAGGTGGAACAAATCCAAGCATGGCATAAATCATAACCTGTAAATGTTACAAAAGACCTCAAGCGCAGAGAAAAGCAAGAGTGCACGTAATTATCTTTCCACTGCTACCTGTGAGCCCTGGGCCCTAACAAAGCTTTAAGCCTGAGTTTTTCACTGTACATCACAGAGATAATCTCCAGATGAAGCTCTCAGAGCAGTAATGATGTTTAATCCACTCGCTAGGTGAAGATAATAACCCCGAAAGTTTTTTCTGCTCATTAAATGCAGACTGTCAAGATCTTATGATAAAGAGCAGTGTGTGTGTGTGTGTGTGTGTGTGTGTGTGTGTGTCTTTTTCTCAAATCAGTCAGGTAGGTATTTGTGTGTGTGAGAGTTTGTGTATTTGCACATTCCTGCAAAACCATGCATTATAAGCTTTAGTTTGTCATGCCCTAAAGATGAACTTGAGACTGCATCATTTGACTTCTTAGCTTTTGACATGGCTGCCAGTCATCATCAGTGGCTGGATGAAACCAGAGCTGCTGCCCTCAGAGGATCTTCCCTCACCCCATCTCTCTCCCCCCCCCCCCCTTTACGTTCTTTACTGCTTTGTCTTCTCTTTCTTCCTGCTGCAGTTCTCCTGTTCATGCACTGGGCAGGTAAATCTGATTCATATGACTGTGCAAGAGGGGCCCCGTGCAGAGGTCAGCACTACAGGTGCGACACTGTGTTGCAGAGAAAATGAATCAGAATGATCTGAGCCATACCAACGTACTGTAATGTAAAGATGGAAAAAGTCATTTCCATATGAACTTACTGCTCCAAAGTTTGGCTTTATTGTGCGCTTAGTGCTGAAGAAAGTAGTGCAACCTGTCTGGAAAGCCTTTCAGCTGGGTCAGCTTAGCACGGATAACCTCCTCTCTGATGACAGGCATAACATAAATAAATTAAACAGAATGCAAATGCAGAAACCAAACAAACGAGATTGGATTATGCACAATTTAAACAACTGAGTGTGTCTGCGTCTCTGATTCCATCACACTGTTAGCTTATTCTTGGTTATAATATATCTTAATTATCCCCAAACTGTCTGGCCTGTATACATCGAGCAGTTGAAGCAAGCCTTATAATCCAAACGCACAACAGATTAGTTTGGCTCGGCTCTTTTCAGAGCTTTGATTTTCCCCGGCCACAAATTGATGTCATGCTTGTCGGCTCCCCTCCCGTCTCCCGAGGAAGGCAGTAGGAGACGATAGCTGGTTGTTGCCAAGTTACAAAAGGTGAAAGGTTAAGGAATGCCTCTCCCTGTGATGGTGTTTTCAGAGAAGGCCAATGAAAGTACTGCTCACTCCTAGATACTCGGATCATGCTTGTCTTAGCGAGGACCCAAACACTGGTGATTTGGCTGCGTGTCCGCTTGGCTCTCGTCTCAGTCAGTGCCTTCTCGTCCTCTCTCAAGGTTTTTATCTCAGCACTCTGTACATCGCTTGCGCTTCTTCATCTGTACCTCTGGTTCATCTCTGGCTTTTTCTGTGTTCCTCCGTCTCCACTTTCTTCTCTCGTCAGTCTTTCTCCTCTTCATGTTAAACCTGTCCAAACACAGATGAAGCATGCCCTGACACACACACATATGCACACCCGCACACAGAGCTTGCTAATTCAAACATGATCATAGAGCTAAAAAGAGATTTGACCAGTTCTGAGCTTCTCACACAACCTGTCAGCCAAATCCATCCAGAAGCGATATTTAGAAGATTTTCCTCACATCCCAAAATGAAACGTATGTTCTGCTTGGTGTCAGATATCATCCACTTTTCACTGTGTAGTTAAAGTTATCCTGAAACTTATCTCTGTCTCACACATGCAGCATTTTTCTGCTTCCATCTCTCTCTGTATATCTGTTATCCACACGTGCACACGGAGGTCATTATGGAGAACCGCTGAGCTCTCAGAGCAGAGTGCAGCCCTTACAGTCTGATATTATCATGTTCATGCCTCATTCATAACAAAGCCATCAAAAACCGTGAGCTTTTCCTACAGGTCATCTTTGGGTTTCAACCTAACCCGTGAAAGCCGAGGGTCATGGGAAGCTGCAGTTCTTGGCTCGACTGGATAGGAACTTCGCTGACAGGTTCTCTCGGAGGATGTTTGTAAAACGGCCGACCACCGATCCCACAGTAAAGAGAAGCCCTGGGTGACTGTGCCGTACATCACAGGCCAAGGACATGGTGAGCACATCGTGACCAATGATCTGAACCGAGGGGGAGGCTCTGAGAAATGACTGGAAGAGTGCAGCCTTTACTCTGGGTTTGGACAAGGACAGGGTGTGTTGACATGTGTGCATCTGTGTGTGTGTGTGTGTGTGTGTGTGTGTGTGTGTGTGTGTGTGTGTGAAGGAGGGAGGGCAGCAAGTAAGTATGTGCCTGCTTTAGTGGGTTGAATTGGTTTGATTACGTTTGGAGATAGCAATCAGCTCCGCTCCGCTCGCCGCTTTATTGTGTTTGATGTCCGACGAGCATCGAGACGGAGCGGCTCAGCAGGCGTAGCTCGCTGATACAGACACGCACACACAAACACACAAACACACACGGTGGAAAGGAGTTTCAACACGGTTTAGCAAGCATATTCTGCACTGGCTGTAGCACAAGTGTGCAAAGGTAGTACCTTTCTTCCCGACTCGTCCACCTGTCTCCCGGCTCTTTGTCTGGATGTGTGTCATATTCTGGTGTCGAGCGGTTTTCGTTGTAAGTAAACACATTTGGAAATGCTCCGTCACTGTTTTAGGGTGGGAAAGGAGTGTGCGTATGCGCGCGTGTCTGGGAGTGATTGTGGCGGGGAGGTACAGCACACACACACACACATCGACACACACATGCAAATGTTTGACTCAATGCCGTGGAAACAGGCGATGTTTGGTCCTGATAGTTTCTCTCTCTCTCTTTAATTGTGGGGAAATGGGTTTCAGATGTTACTGCACGACTGATCACTTTGGGCCCCGCTCGGCCCCATCACGTCCTCCCAAACCACATCAAGAAGCCCAGGACTGATGTGGGACGATAGCAGCCTAGTAAGAGAGGCCCACTGTGGGGCTAAAATGCTCCTCAGAGTGCCCTTGCAATAACAAGATCCACACTAGTAGCAGGCATGTGATCTGTTAGGCGTGTTAGGCTGTGCTGCTGCCTGCAGTGTGATATGCGATGCCGCTGCTCTGCAACAGGAAATCTGAACAGAAGATTTGCGTTCGCTGTCTGACGTGTAACTAAGCTTTTGTCCTAAATCTGGTGCCAGTGTTGTCGTTTCTCTCCTCGCCTTCTCGCAGTGGAGAGGTCAGAGGTTACGGCTCTCTGCTCAGCTGTATGTGAAAAGTGGAAGTATTTATCAGCTTGGAAAAAGACGTTCAGTCACCCAAATGTAAAAGGTGTCAAATTAAACACTGAAATTACTTTTCCATATTTAAATAAAACACACATATGAAATCAAACTAATGAAAACTGCCCTGCACATATTTTCAGCACCTGTTGAAGAGATGGCAGACCACTGTGGGTGTAACAAACCCACATTCCAGTAATAGAGCCCTTTGGTTGCTTTGGTTTGTTTTCCTTGGATGACTCCTTACCCCTGGGTGAGGACTCTGGTAATTCACATGGGAGAATGCAGGGGTTGATGTCATGTGTTCCAGCTTTAAGAGCGGGAGAAAAAGAGAAATACACAAACACGCAGAACGGGAGAAATCTGGGATGCAATGCTGCCCTCTCTTGTTGGGTGAAAAAATGGACAAATCTGTGTCTCGCTGCTGGAAATGAAGGATTTTCACACGATATAGCAGTAATCAATAACCTGCATTCATCTATTCATTAGTCACTAAATTGCACCATTCATACATCCTTAAGCCAGCTGCACGACTTCACCTGTGAATGCAGTCTATAGCTCTCACAGCCACATAGCCGGAAGGCTTCAGTGTGGCTGCAGTGGGATTCATCTCAGTGTCAACCAAGAATCTACACGTGAAGATGAGAAAGATTAGCATTATGTTTCTCTAACCCCAGCGAGTGTTGTTGTGTAATATTTACCAAAAGAAGATCATAAATGAAAGTAACAATTCAGAAAACTGTCTTAAATCCCACAGGTCACACAAAGCAGAATCTCCTTGTGTTCGATCACCATCACGTCAGCTTCCTCCTCAGACTGTGGATTTTTTAAAGGGTTTGCATTCCCTGACCTGAAGCACGAGCACTGCAGCTTTGAAAGCATTCAGTAAAACAGATACTGGTGTATGTTATTGTGCCTATTTTGCTCAGGCACGAGGACAGAGTGTTCATTTTCAGCACTTTAAGTGTGAACTCGTGTTGCTGCAGGATCAGATGGAAACCACAGCTTTTCTCTTCCTTGTTTGTCTCAATTATCTGCAGATAATTCTGGCTTCTAGCTCATATTTTACTTTTGTAATCTCTCCTCCAAACACTTTTAAATTTAAACAAATGTAAATAACTCTGAAGCGCACATTTAATATGATGTGAGAATGATAGAGAGGAGGGAGATAAGGATGTGGGACAGAGGGGAAGTTAGATAGCCACCACTTGGTTGTATCAGCCAGCTGGCCGGCATCCACAGAACTGTAGAGCTCTCCCTGATCTCTGGCTCAGTGAAAATACAACAGCCAGAGGGCAGAGGGGGCTGAAAAGGGTCCATTTGCATCGAAGCTCAGCTTGCTGTTTCTGCCGTTACCGTGGATATCGAGGGTATTTTCGTTGTCTGCGGCTCACAGTGGAGAAGATTATGGCAGGTGTGTGAGTTGGACTTGCACCTGCAGCTTTTTTTCCCCCTGTGGAACAATGACGTTCAAGTCAGCGTCTTTTACTTAAAGGAGTCTGTTTCTGAATCAAGAGTTTCACCGTGTTATATTTTAAATGTCCAAGAATCCGAGAAACGAGGCCAGATCACAGTGCTGCTGGCCTGTGGGCACGATAAGCCCACAGACAAAAACAGAAAACATCTGTTACCCATATTTTGTGATTGTTTCAAGAGGAGCAATCCAAGGTTTCTGTAGAAGGGTCATCATCATTTTGCTCGCTGTCCAACTGCAGTTTCTCTCTGTCTTCCTCCTGCTCTCTTTCAGTAGCTCCTATTGAGCATCAAAGCCTCCTCTTTCCTCTCCTACGGAGCAGGAATCTCCCTACTGTGTAAACATCGCTGCAGTCCTTTCCAACTGAGAAACAGATTGGATTTGAACCTGCGTGTGAACCTTAACATCTATACGGAATCAAAAAAGTCAAATAGAGGCGTGGATGGAAAGATGTCTGTCGTCTGATTTACCCTCATTAGTAAAAACAAACCCCGAATGGAAAGCGATGTCTGACTAAGATTGTTGTTGTGCATTTTTTGTGTTTCGCTGCAGATAAACTTCATTTCCTTCTGTTGGTGTTGAGCTCAATCTCTAAACTATTCAGATGAATGTGTCAGAAGGGAGAGGACCAGGCGTGAGCCATTAAAGAGCGGGAGGAGAAGAGGGTTATTCTGGAGGAACAAAGAGGAGTTTATTAGGACTAGACAGTATGTCATCAAAGTCAGGAGCTGACGACAAGCACAGAGAGCGTGTGTGTGCCGAAGTCAGGGAGTGTGGCTGTTGCCTGTAGTGGTTTTATCTACATGAGCACTTTCATGGATTCTCTGGGCTTTGTCTGGGGAGGACAGGGCCTTGAAGATTAACAACTCTTTGAATGTGTATCTTTTCATATCAGCACCTAAATTACCGGTGTTCATATCACTGTAGTGCTCACAAACCCTTAGAGTAAAACATGGCTTTGGATAAGAGTCAGACAAGAGCACAGCCTGGTGGGAGTCAGTGGTAGTGCCTCCTCGTCTGCATGCGCGCAGCCAACGTAAATGTGCTCATTCTAGGATATTTGAAAGATTTTTGGTCACTAAGAAAGACTTTAGGTAATACATCCTAATGACTACATGACTGTGTGACAGTTTTGCTATAAATATATAAAAACGGTCAAATTATCAATACAATAATATGCATGATGTTTATGACATTATTGTATTATAGATACTAATTGTCTCCAAAAAAGGGCGAGAACTGAGTTAACTCTTATAGCTGAACATATGCAGTAAATCCAGTGCTTTATTTTGTAAGTTGTGCATGTAAATAGACTTCTTCCTTATCCTTATACAGCAATAACATGTTAAGAGAGAGTTGTACTGATACCCAGCGTGTATGCATGTACCCATCTTTGAGTGTCTGCATGAGTGAGAGGCTAAGCCTCGGCTGTGTGCATGTCCTCATCTGCCTTTTGGCTGCTTCAGATAAGCACATCAAAGCATTTGTATTCTTATCATCCCTTGTTCTAATTATAGCAGTAAGCCACAACAGTAAAAGGATAGAACTGGCGGCTGGTATTATGAGAGAGGAAAGCCCTGCATCCACCCGTAACTCTGTGTGGATGTGAGAAAGAGATCATAGCCTTTGATCACCTGCCTAAGTTTGATTGAAATGATACACCACCAAAGCCTTGTTTGGATATCGTTCAACAGGAAGCAGCAGGTGGGGCTGCTTAATCACCAGATGTGGCTTTTGTGTTGTTACATGTTACGTACTGCATGGCCGGATGCAGAAGCTCTGTCAGCTACCGCTTCAAAGGAGGTAGCCACATCACGAGAGCATCACTGGAGATGACTAGAGAGCGCTTCTCATCTTGATGTGATTCGCTGGTATGCATTTGTAGTTTTAGAGCCACAAAATCAACTCCTTCCAGTCAAATCACGGCTTTGTGTTCTCACAGAAATCAGTGGTAGCACAGATAAACCTACACCAAGTTTACAGGTGACATTTAAAATTCTGTGTCAGAGTAAATTAGTTTGAAGCACTGAGCGATCTAGCTTACAGGAATTATTGTTTGGTTGCACAGATTGAATCATATCTATAAAACTTTATTTGACTGTGTCAGCAGCTTTTGTGTCAGTGAAGTTCAGGTGATCACATGACCACTGTGAGAGCAAGTTAACGGGGTAAGTAAGCGGGCAATGCTCCCGACAAATACAGGCCGTATTATGAGTGGTTATATGTTGTTATATTGGTGTGTGATGGATGGGCCACGAGTCACAGTTACAGCTCTACAAACACAGTCCTGATGAGGACACACGTGATCTTTCTCTTTGTATTTAAGCATGAACACAAAGCAAAGGTGGAAACCAGCACAGTTGGTCGCCACGTGAACAGGTAGAAACGGAGGCTGCAGCCTGACTGCTCACCAGTCTGTTACCAGTTGAAGTTCAGGCTCTGGCTGCTGGTCTGGGGTCAGCATTCATTCAGCTTTAACATCACCCTGGGTTCTTGGCCAGGTTTGTGTTAGCATGCTGAGGTTCTGTTAGCAGTATGTAGTATACAGCCGTTTCTGTCCTGGACGCTGTTTCCATTTTTTGTGCAAAAAAATGTAAATAATGTTGATATCACCTCTCCTCAAACCCTCAGGAACTGAAATCAGCTGACTGCAGTAAACGTGCAAGAAAAGAAAATGGATGTTTTGTTGTTTCTATCCGTCCTGTGCACAGATAGCTGAGAACGTTTGTAACCAAAGTGGCAACATGATTGTGATGTACTGTTACTAAAAAAAGCATTGTGATTACAGTAACACATTATAAAGTAAGGCATCCCTGTAATAATGTCAAAGAGAATTAAAAACAAACAGCTTTTATTGCCTGTGAATCTCCCGTTCGTACTTTATTTGTAAGTCTGCTTTCTTTTTGTCCTCTTCTTTTGCTGTGCTTCATTTTTATTGTTCCCTATTTTCTGCCTTCATTTTACTTTGGTGATGAAGATGAACGTGGGGACACCATTCTCTGTGATGTACTTATGAAAGAGGAGATTTATTGTGGATGATTTTCCAAGTGCAGCCGTTACAGGATCCCTATGCCTAATCAAAAGGAATGAACCAAAAAAAACAATACAATCCCAAATTTTTGGGAAGACACCATCGTAGATCTACAGTGCTGCACCAAAGGTTTCCATGTGATTGCACTGATCACTACAGTCATTAGCTGTGAGTGTTTGCAGACAAGCCAGCATCTGCAAACTACAGCCAACGGCAGAGATCTGCTACTGGACAAAGTAATCACCACATACCTGTTTGTGACCAGCGACCTCCAGCACCAACAGGTCGGGAAAAATTCCCTAGTGACTGGAGGTTGTCATGGTGGCCTAGCTGGATACAGACACACATTTAGGAACAAGATGCTCAAATAGAAAAACAATCGTGTAGCAACTGTCAGGTTTATTTTAAATGTGTGTTACTGGACAAGCGTTTACCTCCAAGATATAAGCTAGTTTCATATGTCTTAGACCTATTGATACATTGTGTCTATTGATAGACACACTGTATCAATACGTCTTAGACCTATCACGTACGTGTGTGTGTGTGTGTGTGTGTGTGTGTGTGTGTGTGTGTGTGTGTAAAAGACACAGAAAGAGGTGCAACAAGCAACAGGGACAGCAGTGATTAAT
>NW_005187536.1:734410-773687 GCF_000239375.1 Pundamilia nyererei | reverse complement strand
CAGATTGTATTCTCCACCTGTCAGTGTCAGCCGTGCTAATCCCTCTCACCAGCTCTGACAGGCACGTCTTCGATAAGAGACGACACATGATCCTTCGCACGCACGCACGCACACACACACACACACACACACACACACACACACACACACACACACACTTCTCTCTGTGTCTTGAAAAGCAGGCCAAATACTGCATTGATCATTTCTTCCCTTTTTCCTCGTGTCAGACTTTCCGCAGTTATTCTGTGCAGCTTTTCAAAACCAAATCACATTTAAAACAGACATGTTTTATAACATGGTGAGGGCTGATGTGTGCTGGAGAAATCCTTTTATAAGTAGAAAATTAATTTTTTTCTTCCAGTGAAAGTTTATATAAGGATCTCTACATTTCTTGAATCAGTCATGTTAGATATGTCAATGTCAATAAAGTACTATTTTTTTCAAGTTTTGAGCATAAAGACATTTACTATTACTGTTAAGCCTAATTGTTGAATGTTGTCATTATGTTCTTAAATTTGTAAGGTCTGAGTTCAATCTGTAGGATCAACACATTCCTTTGTCTCTGACCACTGGCTGGAGAGGCTTTTACTGCAGATACATCCTATCTGAAAGATCTGTTTCTTGTGATGTTGCTTCCTGCTTTTATGATCCTTTTGGTGAGCAGGAAGTCATGCATACAGAGAGACACACATTCTCAAACACACACACACACACACACACACACACACACACACTCACATGCATACAGATGTTTACACATACACACACATAGTGCCTTGTCTTAGAACCCTTTGGGGGGTTTTATGGTGGGCGTTGCTTTGCTGTGATGTGTATTGTGTGAATTGTAACAGTTTGTCAATAAATAGCTGTGAGAGAAGCTGCTCTTGGAAGGATTTTGGGCTGGAGACGGGTTAGGAGCTCCAAGAGCTGGTTCTTGACCAAAGACTTCCCTCGCTAGCGGGTTGAAGATGTTTTGTTATGTCTTGTTTTCTTCATCTCTAAACTAGCGGGGCTTGTGGAAACACAGACCCAACATTTCTATCTACAGCCTTTACATTAAAGCTTTACGTTTATGTAAAAAAAACCTTGCAAACTTCATCTAAACTCGAAGGACTTAAAGCACCGCAACATCTTCCTCCTGTGACTGCTGAGTGTTTTCCATCATCCTGCGTCTCCCTGTTCACTCCCTCAGTTCACTGATGGGAGAATTCTGTCAATGAAGCAGATATTAGTCAGAGGTCTGGGAAACCTTCACTCCTCCGCTCTTCAGTTGTTCTGCCTGATCTGTCGTTCCACAGCTTCACAAGAACTAATTAAATGTTAGGATGAGTTGGTGAAGATGCCTGTTGACAGGAAATATCAGCAGCTGAGCCCTCCCTTCATGACAAACATCTCCACTCACAGACTATGTGCAGTCAGCTGGGTGTGACTGCCCTCTAGCGGTCAACTTTCACTTGTCCATGTAAAACTTGACAGAAACAGAGTTGTATGTTTTTGTTTTTATTTTTTTTATGGCTGGCTGATGAAAAATATACTGTTCTGCTTCCAGTGCTGAAATATTTGAACATGAAAATACTAATTGAGAACCAGTCAAATTTATAATGTCTAACCTTAATTAAAATTTTCTCTCTGCAAGTTCTGAATAAAGTGACTCTCATAATATATGCATTTTGTTACACACAGAAAATGGAATCAGGCTGAAAGAGCTCGCTACACATATCTCCTACAGTTGCAACAACCCACCACCAGGGGGCAGCCTTGCCACAGACAATGCAAAGAAACTTAAAATATCTTCTTGCATAATCCTAAAACATGCACACAGCAGCTTTGATGGTGTTTTACTCTTTATCCTTTCAGCTCAGGCAGTGGTAGACTTTGATTTGCAAAGCAACATAATACCAAGGACGAAAAGTTTGACACTGCTGTCACACATACAAATTTCACAATTACATAAACAGTATGAACTTAAATCGGAAAAAGAAATCATAGATGTGATAAAAACAAGCATTAGATGACACTATAAGGGAAGATAGTATTTTGGACTCACATGTTTTTCCTCTGACTGGCTGTCCAGACTTTTGCTGTATCCAATATCAAATACTAAACACAGTGAACCGTTGTGCTGAAAGCAGGTGGACGAAGTTCTCTCACCTCTGAATGCTGTCCAGCTATATTAAATGTTGCATTCACCATCAGATGAGAAATCTGCAAGAGCAGCAGGGACAGAGAACAACTTCACATTAATGTGTGATTTTGTTTTTGTGCTGTTATGATAACAGTTGTACAGGAAATGATTGCTGTTGATTAATGTTATAAAACTGCCATTTCTTTCTTTTGTTTTTTGTCATTAACTGCAAACTTTATGTGACACTGCTGAGGAAGCACCACAAATCTCCACTGGGATGAATTAACTGGGATTCAGTGATTTTTTTTTCTTTCCCACCCACAGCTTCCTCTTTTTTGTCACCATATGACTCACCTTTCTCTCACCTTCCATTCCTGTTCTTTTCATGTCCTCCCCTACAATTCTCACTCCTCCTTGGTAACTTAGACCTGAGTGATTTTAGTATTTAGCATAAGCACATTTAGTGCCTTACACAACACACACATACATGTACATACATATATACATACATACATATTCTGAATTATGAATTCCAAATTATGACAGAAAGTATAATTGTTAAGCAGGAGGTGGATACTGCAATAGTGGAAACTTGTATTTGAACATGCCTGATTTTATATTTTGTTTCATGAACTTGTGGAGTGGTTTATCGAACAACTGAAATGCACAACAAACTTCAGAGTCATCTCCTGATGTTCTAGCTTTAATTCATTCTGAATCATCTCATTATATTCACTGTTATCTGTTCTTTGCAAAAGGCAGAAAATATCGGGAACACAAATAAAGTATCCGTGGAACCCCAAACTAAGCCAAAAAAAGTCAATATTTTAGCCTCAGTCATGTTTTCACAGAACCCTGTGAGCACCTCTGTAAAAGCAGAAATGTTTGCAGTTTGTGGCATTTTCTTAACACCAGTGTTGGGTAAGTTACTTTAAAATAGTAACTGAGTTATATTACTAGTTACTTCTATCAAAAGTAACTCAGTTACTTCAAGTTACTCGTTACTTTCAAAGTAACTAGTTACTAGGGAAAGTAACTTTGGTTTTACTCAGAATTCTCTTGTTAATGTGTTTCTTCCATAACTTTGCCAGTCTTCTAGCTTGCTTACTTGCCACAAGTGCACTGTGCCACCTACCAATAGAAAGGAAAAGATAATGTGCATATTTCCACGTAAGAAATCCCACGCCTGGACCATCATTGACTGCTGCCATGATTCTAGCCTACGTCACAGAGTCATGTGCGCCTTTTACATCCAACACAAAAACTGCAGTCGTGGTGCTTTCGATTGTACTCAGAACTTGGAAATTCTGCCTTCTGAATAGGAAGATGTAGGTAACACCAGACTGCAGATGAGCTGCATACAGGGCTGGACTGGGACAGAAAATTGGCCCGGACATTTTGACTAGAGCCCACCATTATAGCAAAAATCATAAAGCCTTTGAATGAAAATAAACACTGTTGTGACAGTGATGTACACTGTTTTGATGGTATATATGCATCAATCTATCAATCGTTTGTTGTAAGATTCAGATAATTATTTTTTAAAAGCGAGACACTTTAAATGAGAATAAGAAAGAAAAGTATTTCTTTGTGCCCCCCTCTCCCTGTTAATGCCCTACCTGGCCCCCCTGGCAAAACTTTGCTAGATCCGCACCTGCACAGTTACCAGCTGTCAGCTACCTAAAAAAGGATCCTGGTGTTATTTGTCTCTCAGAAACAGTTCATAACTTCCCTTCAACTCATTCATGTCACCTAAAGGGTAAACCTGTTTCTCCATCACCTGTTCAGCTCTGATGATTCAGTAAGGACATCTCCTGGTTTCATCTTCATGTTTCCCTCTCACCAGATAACCAAACCGACATCATGGCCAGCAGCTTTTTTACAGCTGTGGCTCCAGCAAACATCAGCTGATACTAGAAATTAATATTAAATACATTCTAACAACAGCTGGTCAAGCTTAAACGTGCTGCTGTTGTTTAGCGCAACATCTGCTGGTTTCCTCTTTCGGCGCAAAGTGGGCATAAACAAACAAGAGAGCCGATCAGCTGATCATTGATCAGTTTCATGATTGAAGTAGAAACGGGAGAGGGAGGGGGGAGAATGAGAGAGAAGAGGCAGCTGTGCAGCAAAGACAGAATAACTCCAGCTTTGTGTCTTTTTCATTGTAGCTGAATTACGGGACAAACTGTTCCTTTTCACCTCAATAAGAAACGCGTAATATTTTCTCTGAATACCAGACGGGACGGTTGGCAACTCTAATAACTTATGAACAAAATAAAGTGAAACATCATTAACTCCATAGCACCACCCAGCTGCATAGAAACTCCGTCATGCTAGCTAGCACGCAGTACGGAAAAAGTCAGCATAACGAAAATAAACTCCACCTAAACTTGGTTTATATCTGACCCAGAGAGACTGCAGGTCATAACTTCTTACCTGAAGTTCAGTTCACACTTGGACCGGCGGCTGCCTCGGGTCTCTTTTCCTTCTGCGTCCCTTTTCCTTCATCCACCTGCTGCCTCCACCACTTGCTAATGTTACTGAATCTGTGGAAGCTCCGCGATAGCCACCACACGAAGTAACGAGTAACGACCCTATCTAAATCCCAGTAACGAGTAACGCGTTCCTGATTTTGGCATAATAACTAGTTACCGTGCTCGTTACCACAATAATAACGTAGTTACTGTAACGCGTTACTTAATAACGCGTTAGTCCCAACACTGCTTAACACACACCTAAAAGTTCCAGACCAGCAGTCTTCCCAGACGTGGACATCTCAGCGAATTCATCCCAAGGTCAGACGGCCATGAGCTCCACCTCAGACTCCACAGGCCTCCATTAGCTACGTGAATGCTTATGTTGCTCTGGATATACAAACAGCTTTTTGCTAAGAAGATCAGAGTACATATTTTGTAAGGTGATGATGTCTAAATGTTGCATTCAGTGGATAACAGAAGGCTGGAAAAGAACTAGCTGGTCCCACTGCCCAATCCAGAAGCAAACGGGCACATTTGATGATCTGGGGTCTTTTAAAGACAAACTTCTCTAACCTTCAATTTAAGGATGTTCCTGCTTACTAACTGATTTGCTTGTTCCATAGATGTCTGATGTGTGTCTGTGTTAATGTGAAGCTCAGTGGCGTTGCAGCTAACTTCTGTGGGGTTTGTTAGTATTATTCGCTCCTCCTGGGTTGTGTTTTTTTCTTTACCCATGTTCTAACATGAGAAGTTCTGTTTTTTATTCAGTGTAACCAGTTTTTGTTTCCCTTCTTTTTTCTTTTTTCTTAAACTGTATCCACAAACACTCAAATATTTTGAGTAAAAAGCACTGACTGGTTCCCCGTTTCTGACATTCAGATGGGGTCAGATTTTGGGGTAATCTTGTATAAATGCTTCAGGCAGTGGTTTAATGGTGTTGGGATATTTTCCTCTCAAATCATCTCAAACTAGTGTCTTTAACATGAGAATGAGTTCACTGTATTTAAATGGCGTCCACAGTCACCAGATCTCAGTCCAGTCAAGCATGTTTGGGATGTGGTGGCAAAGGAGACTCGCGTCACAGACGAGGAGCTGATCAATCTGCAGCAACTGTGTGATGATGTCATGCTAATTTGGATCAAAATCTCTGAGGCATTTTTCGGGCACATTATTGAATCTGTGCCATGAAGGCAGAATGGGATACAGCTTGGCACCAGCGAGGTCTACCTAATAAAGTGGTCAGTGGAATAAAAAAACATACATCGCATATGAAATTTTCTTCATTTCCAAATCTAAATTATATCACAGGGAATACAGGTAAAGATATTGATAAATCTTTTAAAAGACACTTCCCTCCCATCATCCAGCCGTTTCCTCCCAGCGCTCCGTCTCCAGTCCTGTGATTCATGTTTTTTCCACCTTTGTGAGTTGTTGCTTCATGTCTAATACGTTGAGATTATTCCTCTGGCACATCCTGTTTCAATTTGTTTGATTTGTGATGAAAGAGTTTCTTTTGATCACCACCTGATTTATGATGTTTTGGATCAAACGTTGGGATGATCAAAAGCGACGGGTACGACGGGTTGCACTCTGCAGTTTTGGGACGTCACTCTCTTTGATCTTAATTTGTTAAGTTTGGTTTGGTTATTTTCCTAATTCAGTCTCTTTTCTTGTCACTGCTGCTTCGGTGTAACAGAAAAGCTTTATTGTTTGATTGTTGTTATACTGATACAGTAAATCTGGTATTCTGAAGCTGGGAGAGCGGCTGCATTGACAGACTGGAACTACACTTAATGCTGGGAAATTAGGTCAGGACATTGTTGTACATTAGCCTTTGTCACATGTAGCACATAATAACAACAAGTTTGTGTGTGTGTGGGGGGGGGGGGGGGGACTTGTAACAACAGTGATGTTAATTCAATTATACTTAAAGCTGCTGTTTTTCTAACTATGATGATGACATAGTAAGTACAGAGAAATTGGTACGTTCAAATTAAGGATAAACATGACCTCCAACTTCTTCTGCATTCTACACTTACAAACAAGTGAAAGACAGCATATTTCATATTTTTTGCAAAGGAGACCTCTGTAGCATACTTTAAACTTATGTTGATACCATGATAGTAAGTGGTATTTATGCTCTGAGCACTCAAATTCCTTTTTATTACAAACTGTGGCTCCACTACTTCATCACATCAACATGCAGACTGGAGTAGGAGGGGAATTGAACCACTGACCCGCTAATAAGTAGATGAGCTGTGCTACCTCCTGAGCCACCCCCTGACATGAATGCAGGCCAGATCATTTCACTGATTTTAATCATTGGAAGTGTCGAGTAACTGGTGCAAGATCTTTCACATTTTCCAAATCCTGTGTGTATCTGGAGTCAGTTTATTTGTGGAGAGAGATTGGTCACTTTATTAGGTACACCTTTTTTGTCCACATTGACATGACAGCATCACAGAGTTTCTGCAGGTTTCTCAGCTGCACGTCCATGATGCAAATCATTTCACAGCATTTCAAAGGTGCTGTGCTGGACTGAAATCTTCATCATTATGTTTAAGGAGCCAGTGTGAGACAGTTTGAGCTTTGAACTTTACACAGAAGACGGGGGAAGTGTGGTCATGAGGGGATGGACATGGTTAGCAACAATACCAATGTAGGCTGTGGCATTTGTGTTATATCCAGTTGGTACAAAGGGAACCAAAACATGCCCTCACACTATTACGCCACCTGCAGCCTGAAGTGTTGATACAATACTAGAAGGATCCATGCTTTTATGTTGTTAACACCAAACCCTGCCTCTCTGAATGTCCCAGCAGAAACTGAGACTCGGACCAGGCAACGTTTCCCAATCTTCTGTTGTCCAGTTTTGGTGAGCTTGTGTGAATTATTTCCTGTTGTTAGCTGACAGGAATGACACCCAGTGTGGCCTTCTGCTGCAGGCCATCTGTTTAAAGGTTTGATATGCCATGAAAGCACAGTAGAGCAGCAGATCACCGAACTTCTCAAAATAAAAGAAATGTTGATATAAAAATTTTAAAAAAAAACTTAGGATGAATGACCTCAGAACATCAGGTTACAGGTCACATGTCATGTGTAGCTCTTCATAGTTTAACTGTACGACAAAGCAGGCTTTGAATATTCCACTACATTGGACATTCACTTCTATTTACGTGTGTTTACAGTTTAAGATGAATGGAAAGATCAGACTGTAGTCATGTAACCTGGTGAAGCTGGGCCAGTTCTACTGACTGTAATTGGATAAGTCTCTTTGGATCCAGGGACATGTTACACACACCTACAGTGGGTGTTTCCCATGTATTGCTACTACATGAGGTCAGTAGCAATTCCTGCTTTATTAAAATAGCAACAATTGTAACTGCTTTGTAAGGCAGAAGACATTTGGAGCTCAGCTGAAAACTCATTATTGCTTTGATTAGTGGGAGTTTTTTTTCCTACCTGTCCAAGTAAAACAAATGCAGGTGGTGTTTTGTTCTGAAAACTTTGTCCAGCTGTCTGGAAAGACAAACTTTAAAAACCAAGTTTAGGCTGGTTGTAGCTGGCAGAAACTTTTGTACAGATTGTTTCCCAGCAACTCTTTGGGGAACATTTTTGTCTGAATTTCTAGAATGTGAATGAGTGCTGTTCATTCTTCAGTTCATTTAAAAACAGCCAGAATGCACATCAGGTGCTCGTGTGTCTGCACAAAGTTTTTATTTGTGTTTCAAAGTTTTCTGGGCATGTGTTAGCTGTTCCCAGAAAAACTGGTCAAAAGTCCCTCTCACACTTTTTGATTTTAAACAACGATCGCTATGCTATTCAGAGTCATTAGGAGCAAAAGCATGCAGTAAGAGTTGAGCATATTTAATGCTCCATACAAAATACAGAAACATCACTTTGAAAGTTAGCATATTACTCACTAAGCTAAGCCTGAGTCCAAATTAAAGCTCTGATGGAAAAATAGGAGACGATTTGACAGAACAGCTTTTAACCTCTGATCAGGTGAAAGTAGCTCGCATCATCTTCTGCCTAAAAACTGCAGAGCTTCCACAGAATGAGTGGATAGTGAAGGCTCGGGTTAAAATCTGCAGCAGCTGTTGATTTTCACATGCTGCTGCTGATTATTTCAGGAGAATTTGTAAACAAAAAATCTAAATGTAGAGAAAAGATAAGATTCCAGCAGGTAGTGTAGAAACATCTCAAGATTACTCTAGTGCTTCCCAAACACCTTCACCTGCTACACCTATGTCCCAAATCCCAACCTATGTTTTCAAGAACACAACTGCAACCAGCCCTGGCACTTAACTCACACCTTACCTTTTAAAACTGAGTTTTGGGTCATGCAACATTAATCCAATTTAATTCTTTCTGCACATTTCAAAAACTTCCAAAAGAAAGATAAATATCTTGTCTGCAGCCAGAGTGTGCCTGAGGCGAGACTGTTTTAAGGAAACAGAAAGGTCAAAGGTTGGTTTGTTTTTGTCCCCCACTGCAGCCCTGGCTCTGGGAGCATTTCGTCAGCTTTCATTAGTCAGTGTAAAATTGTGTTGTGTTTTGCGGAGGCTCAGGTCAGATGCAGACGACCTGGTTTATAAATAACCTCGCTTTCCCAAAGTAACCAGACTGGTGGAGAACAGCACTTGAACCAAATCAGTCAGTGTCGCTTCTATCAATGGCAACCGAGACCTAAAAACAACAGCACTGGTGATTGGACCATTGGTTGACTTTCTGATTGGCTGTCCCGACGGTCAGTCAGAGGCTGAACCTGCTGGTTCGTTTAAGCCTGAGATTTACGCATAGCCACAAATCTTCGCTCCTCTCACAGACGGGATCGTGCCGCAGCGTCTCCGCGCGCGGCACTGAGAGAGCATCTGCTGGGACATAATTTCACACAACAGCAGAAGAAGAACAAAAACGCGCAGTCCTCCTTCATCTCCTCCGGGGAGCGACCAGACGTTACACGTAAGCGTGTAAATGGAGTTTCAGTCGCTGTCGTGACTGCTGTTCGCCGCCTCTCACTCTGCTCGACGTTCTGCGTTCAAGCCGCAGCAGCATCCAAACCTCCGCATCTCTCCACCGCGCAGACATGGGAACCGTTCTCTCTATATCTCCTGCGACCAAGAAGGCGTCGATCATGGATGCCGAGGTCGCAGGAGACGGAGGGAAAAACGACAAGAGCCTCAAGCGCCACTCAATGTTCGTGTCTCTGTCCTGGAAGAAGCTGGTGGCTAGTTCGGCCAAGAAGAGCGCAAAGAAAGTGACCCCGAACCCGCTGCCCACTCGAGAGCTGCCGTCCAGCCAGGTGGCTCAGCTCAACAGCGAAAACGTGAGGAAAACGCACCAGACCGAAGAGAAGAAACCGAAAGCGCCCATCCCCGTCCCGGTGCCCACGGTCCCCACGCAGAACGGCGAGTCTGTCGTGCAGAACGGGAGGCTGTCCTCGGTCCAGAAGCAGCCCAGCAGCGTGTCTCTGGTGTCACCCAGGCGGATAGTCATCCAGGCTTCAACCGGCGAGCTGCTTCGCTGTTTGGGGGACTTCTTGTGCCGCAGGTGTTACAAACTGAAACAGTTAAGCAGCGGAGAGGTGATCCTCTGGTTCCGAAACATTGACCGGACTCTTTTGCTCCAGGGCTGGCAGGACCAAGGCTTCATCACGCCGGCCAACGTGGTGTTCGTGTACCTGCTGTGCGAAGACACGATATCGGACAGCACCGACAGCCCCGCCGAGCTGCAGGGCACCTTTCAGACTTGCCTCTACCTCGCCTACTCGTACATGGGCAACGAGATCTCCTATCCGCTCAAGCCGTTCATGAACGAGACGAACAAGGACGTTTTCTGGGAGACATCGCTCCGGATCATCAACAGGATGAGTGCCAAAATGCTTCAGCTGAATGCAGACCCACACTTTTTCACCGAGGTTTTCCAGGACCTCAAAAACCAGCGCGACAGCAGCGAGTCGAACCTGGACCGCTGACATGGAAGCGAACAGACACTGGTCTAAGATGAATGTAAAGAAATCACACAGCTGTGGTTTTGGACGGAAAGGCCAACCTGGAAGGATTCTCCTGGCTGGGCTGAAAAAGTCTCTCATGATGTTACACAACTTCAGTGTGGTGTTTAGGCTACAGTTTAAGAAATCTCATAAATGCATGCCAGTAGTAATATTGTCCCTTTTGTCTTGTCTCTTGGGTGACGCAGGGGTTGGCACTTGAATCTCCATTTCATTCAAGATTAGCCTATATTGTGAGTTAGTGAATGGATGTGGTTCCAGGCAGGACCGGAATAGATGTCTGAGCCGAGTTAAGAGGTGGAGCTGTCCGAGGTGCTGACCTGTGCAGCCATTTCTACTCCATCCCTGCTCTTCAGTCACTTTTCCACAACAGAGCCAAGCTTGGCTTAGAGGACCAAAATCAGCCCAGTACACTTTCAGCACATAAGCCTAAGCCTTGTAAGCACAGCCAGTATATACTGTGCTTTTTAAACATCTCAGTCAGCTGATAAGTAAGCTGCTGAACATGCATACCAGTGGGTTAAAAACACATTGCTTAGAATAACTGTAGATACGAGTCTGTAGGGAACATCGTTTCAATCTGTACACACTGGCTCGAGGTACACAAAAGGTCCACCTGCAGAAAACAAACACCACCACCATACTTCATGTGTGACTTTTTAACATCTGGTTGGCATGCAGCCGTTTTCAGTTCCTCATGAAATGAACAGCAGTCTCAGTTTGCATTAGCAGTGTGATTCTGTAGTAATGTAACTGTACAAAGGCTTTTGCTTCAAGTGGAACATGAGGACAAGGGGCAGAGGTGCCCCACATGAATGTGATATGTTGCACTAAAAGAGCCCCTGAGTGGGCATGCAAGGCCTCTTTGCATTGCTTTCCAAACTGTGTTGGCCACTGCGATGAACTGCTTTGCAACACATTGCAGAGGTCAACTGGAGACTGAATCGATTGTACAGGTTTTCTTTGGTTTTTTCAGGAGATTTTTTTTTGTTGAATTTCATATGTGCCAACTAATGAATGGCCTGAAACTCTGTGGTTTACATGTACATAACCCATGTTTTTGTTCTTTTTTCCCCCTCTACCTGTTTTGAAGGTCGGTATGTACAATGTAGTTTGAGCAAAAACAAATTGAGCTTAATGATCAAAAGATATTTCGTCCTGTGCTGTAACTGTGCTGTTCGCCTCCATTTGCTGGCTTCAGTTCACTTTCAGTGCAGTCGATTCAGGATTCTTCAAAGTACAAATATTTAATGTAAAGATCTCATTACGGAGTGACAGGAGAGTATACTTTGCACACGTGTCATTGCAGTTTCTATAAGTTAAACGTGATCTGACTCTGAAACCAAACCTACAGCTCAGTCCTGACATGGTCCTTCTGGGTGATCATTGTGATGTGGTGTTGTGAATCCATTGCTTGGAAAGTGAATTAAAATGCTGCTATTTTGCACAGCTGTGAACAAACCTTTGATGTTTTTGCACAGTGCTAATGATAATGGTGATGTACCAGTGTTTCCTCTCAGGCGCTGGAGTGTTTGCCATTATGTCTGCAGTTACTGTGACCAGCTCTTGCTCTAGGATGATCTTCTGTGGAAAAAAATCTTTTGTACAGCTAATTTTTCCTAAATGTCATCGAGGAAAGTGTTATTTACGTGTGTGTGTGTGTGTGTGTTGTCTGTGGAGATGTACCACAGCTGCATTCACTCTCTCTTACATGTTAATAAAAGGTCAGTATAGTAATTGTTTATGGTGACCATGTTGAAATAAATCCAGACTTATTAGGGATCTCGTCTTTCTTGCAGTGTTTTTATTTATATCATTTTTCAATGATGTGTGCATGTGCATACCAGTATATATCCACACATGCTTGCTGAGTCTGTTTGTACAAACCTTGCAGTTTCTTGCAGGAGTAATTGGGCAGCCTCTTATCCATGCAGACCCCCCACTAATCCTTGATTTGCAGGGAACCCTTGAGACATGGTTATGCAATAGGAAAAAGTCCATGACGAATATGCTTACTGGGATGTTATCATGGGTTGCCATGAGACTGAAACTCATGAGAGTTTATTGGTTGCCATGAAACTAGAATTCAGATAGAGGTGTATGGGAAGGTTTGCTGGGATCGTTTTTACAGATAATGATTCAGGTTTATGTGGCTGTGGGTGCAGCTCGGTAGGAACAGTACATCTCACAATATGGTGTAGTTAACTGCTGCTCTATACACTGAGGACTGCAAAGCATGCTGACACATATAAGGGATATTTTTGGCTTCGTATCTGGGTTTCCTGGGTTCTCTAATCAGGGGCAGATGCTGAAATGAGAACAGAGACGACTAAACTGTAAGAAAGCAAAATTTATAATGCGGCATTTTAGCAGCAGATATTTAATGATTCTGGCATGAATGTATATTCGATGAGTTTTGAAAATCTGCAAAGAAATAAATGCAACATGTCTACAAACAGACATGCCACACTTGATTTGATGAAGCGATTTGAGATGATTAAGTTTCAGAAGCTTATTTCAGCTCAGATCAGAGGTACATTGAAGATTTACTGTATGACGGAATGGAGCTGCATTGATAAGGATTTCCTCCTGGATTTATGAATAAGCCACGTGGGCTGGAGGGCTCCTTAATGTGATTGGTTAGAATCTGCTGCAGTCTCAGAACTGTCTGTGACTCGCTCTCACTCGGTTGTCTTACTGGGACATACAGTCTGCACACAGAAGTAGAAATGAGAACGGCAGGATAACAGGACAAAATAGACATTATGGCAGAAAGAGAAGCAGCTGGAAATGGTTTGCAGAGGCAGAAAAGAAATTATAACGGGGCCAAACAAACAGATTAGAGACAAGGTTTCAGTTTGTTCCAATAAAGAATAACATCTAATCTTTATCTATTCAAGCCATTTAAAGCAAGCATTTTAGCCTCAGCTGTATTAAGTTAGCTCTGCTTAATGAAAGTCTGTTTTGACTCATGAGTTTAAATAACATCTATACCAGGAAAGCTTGTGTTTAATGCAGCTGCTTGATTGATTCTTTTCCCCTAGTGGGAAACACAGAAGCATCACTGCTGTATGATTTCTTGTATTGATCCTGTGAGCTGATCTATGAGGTCAAAAAGTAATAAAATGGAAAACAGCACGTCATAAGATAAGATAAGATAAGATAACCTTTATTAGTCCCACACGTGGGAAATTTGTTTTGTCACAGCAGGAAGTCATCGTGGTTGAAATAGCTTTCCGGTTATAGACTTTTTTTTTTCCTAACTCTTGACAGGTTGACTTGGTTGCAGAATCCTTGCAGTCGTTATGTAACAGTCTCACAATGCTATGCGAGAGCCTTCTCTTTGTTATTATGATTCAACCCAGGTCTCCTGCATATCTGTCTGCCAGCCCGCTTTCTGCATTCTTCTCCACTGCGTCTCTATAGTAACGGGTAGGTAAGTGAATGAGAGCTGGGCAAAGTGAGCTGTGTTGGGCTGAGCGTGGGCTGAACCACTGCACAACACATACACACTGCAGTGATCAGCAGAGGACGTGCACACGGTGCTCGTGCATGTCTGTCAGTGCAGGCACGTCTCTAACTCCTCCACACCGATCCTGTCCAAAAAAAATTAAATAAACTTGTGATGCTGTGAAATGTAAACGAAAACAGAATTCAGTGGTTTGCGAGTCTCACAAATCTATATTTTATTCGTAACATTTTAAGAAAAACATTTGCTCATTCTGAATTTAATTCAGCAACATGTTCAAAAAAGTTGGGATGGAGGCAACAGAAGGCTGGAGCAGTAATCAGTAAGAAACAAAACAAGAGAAGGAGCATCTCAGAGTTTCAGACCTCAACTCTATTTAAAACAGGTATGGCCCTGTCATAGAAATCACTGCATGGGCTCATTAACACCTCAGAAAGAACTGAGTGGAGCTTATCCACACATGCGTGTTAAAAGCTCTTTCATGCAAAGAGGAAGCCATAAGTGAACATGACCAAAACAACGTTCTGAGCCGACGCGCATTTAAAATGGACCGAAGCAAAGTGGAAAACTGTTCTGCGATCAGACAAATCAAAATCTTATTTTTAGAAAACATAAACATTCTCTGGACTGAAGAGGAGAGAGACCATCCAGCCTGTTATTAGCAACCAGTTTCAAAGTGTCATGAGTTGGAATCTGGACCCAAACACAAGCAGGAATGAATGAATGAAAAACGAGCCATTTCTTAAATCTGTTGGCAGGTAAACCACAAAGACCAAACGGGAACTGAAACCTTTAAACTAATGAGCAAATGTGAACAGACTCTCAGACAAAGCATGAGGCGAAGAGTGCGCTATATATATATACACACAGAAGGGCAATCAGGGAAGTGCAAACACCTGAACACAATGAGACACAGCTGAACCAAATCAAGGACGACAACAACCAGGGAAGCAAAGTGAAAAGCAAAGCACAAGCAGTGATAACTAGACGGGGGAAGCAGACACATGAATGAACTTAATATGGGAGACCTGACACAACAGGACAGAACACAGAGGGAGGAATTAATAAACATGAATAAATAAATAAACCAGAACCCCCACAAAAACCATGTCGAACAACCCACAACCACCATGGTGGTGCATTAGTGCCCATGAAACTGTCAGTCTGCACAACTGCAAAGACCCCATCTGTGTTAAAAGGAACATACAGGTTTCAGAACAACTTATGTTCTCATCCAGATGACATTCAGGGAAGGCCTTCATATTTCAGGATGTTAAACTCCAGAGTTCAGCGATTACAACAGCACAACTCATCTACTGTAGAAAAGTCCAGCTGACGGACTGCCTGCTGTCCAGACCTTTCACCGACTGAAAACATTTGTCGCATCGTGACAGGACAGGAAACAAGAACGGGGCAACAGAAGTCCAGCAGCTGCTCTCCTCAGTTCCCAGATCTTTACAGACTGTTGCTGAAAGCAGACGGGACGCTCCACAGTGGGAAACGTGGAGTCAACGACATGTTGTTTCCACTAAATTCAAAATAAGCTCATACTTTTCATTAAATTGTACATTTGTCCAATTCAAACACTGACGTGTGTTTTATCTGTTTTATTGCATATGAAACATGAGTTTGTGAGTTTGTAACTTATAGAAACTTGCAGTTACATGTTGTTGTTGTTTGTACACTGGGTTTGTGAAGTTGTGCATCTCTTGTTGTAATTTCAGTACTGCAAGTGAACAATTTTCATTTTCTGCTGCTGTGGATTTATAGTCTACCACACTTCAAAGGTACATTTCAAACTTCCTATTCCATCATTTATTTAAAAGTTTTCATGTTTCTTTTTTATAAAACATTTCCAGAAATCTACGACTATGACACGTGACGTATTACTGAGCAAATCAGTGCTTGAGACAGTGGAAAGCAGAAAGTATATTACTAAGGAACTGTTACTCGAGTGCAGTCTGTAGAGCTGCAGCTTTGACAGATGAAACTCTTCCAAACGTTTCCCCCTCATTTAGTGTTTTGAGTCATCGTTTTTCTTGTGTTTGGTCCTTTCACCCCAAACAGTCGCAGCAGATGGCCCCGCCCCTCCCTGAGCCTGGTTCTTTCGTCCTGTTAAAAGGGAGTTTTTCTTTCCCACTTTCACCAATTCCTTGTTCATAAGGGGTCGTGTGATTGTCGGGGCTTTCTTAGAGGTGACTGTTGCTGTGATTTGGTGCTGTGTAAATAAATACATTGAAATTGTTAGTTCGGTTTTGTTGTGTTTCTGCTTTTCTTGCTTCCTGTCTTTCTCCGTTATCTTGTTTCATGTTAGTTATTTGTCTCTCATTCATTTCCTGCTTTACATTGAAGGTTAGTTTTTCATGTCTGTATGAGTTATATTTGCTGATCTTTTCCTTCTTTCGGTGTTGTATGTGCCTGTCTCTCTTGGCCCTGCGAGAGACTGACGACCTGTCCAGCTGTAGCCTATTTGATTGCTTTTGCATGTTTCTTGTTCCCACCTGTGTCGTATTGTGGAATTAGCCCACTGTGTTTCTCTGGCCTTGTGTATATTTTGGTTTCCGTTGTTTTGCATGAATTGTTACTGTTCCCTGTATGCTTCCTTGTTCTCTGTTCAGTTTTACATAAACAGACTTTGTATTTTCTGATTTAGCTTTTTGGTTTAACGGAATTAAGGATCTGAAGACTGTGAAGGCCCTAACAAACCATTCACTTTAATTTCATATTTACCTATCAGGGACCCCCACGAGCCATATGCATGGGTGGAATGTCACTATGGTCCTGAAAGCTGAACTATGGACAAGACTCGAGAAATGTCAAAATTACTAAATTCTGGGTTCGGAGCGATTATCTGCACCAATCTAATCAAATAAATACAAGTCAAGATAAACATTTTACATTACTGGATACAGATGATTTACTTGGAACAACTTTTGCATTGATTTGCAAAAACCCTTTAATTTGTCACCCATCTGTAGCTAGCCTTGTGTAAAACAGTTCATACTGTTACAATATGTCATTTTATTTACTACTCTAACCTTTGTGATTATAATAGTTTTTATTTTATGTGACTAAGATTTTAAAGATGCTTTATTTGCATGCTTGGAGGCATTTTATCAGTCTGGATGTTTAGAAAAGCAGCTTAGTTAACTTTAGTTCCTATTTTGAGTACTTTATTTCTTTCTCCCATGTAATGGGATTCCCTCTGACCTAACATTTGCCATCTTCATCCGTATGGGAGGAAAAAGGACCAAACTGGGACCAGCCAGGACAACACCTTACAGGGATTATGTCTATTTTGCTGTCGACTTGCTACATAACCACTCTGCTAATCTCTTTAACTAGATTACTGCAGCGACGGGCTGCTGCGAGAGGTACTGTGTCACCACTGTTAAATAGCAAGGTAGGGACAAACAGAGGATCCCAGAAATCTTCAATCGCTTCACTGATCAGCTCGTTTTACTTTATTTCCTTCACCTTACACCCGCGTTACATAAGGCGATGCTGTTGCATTTGCATGATGCTTTCTTACATTTAACCCAGTTATACAATACGTAATGTTAATTCCTTCATTCATCACACACCTACACAGGGTTTATTGTTATTTTGTCTTCTCTGCCGGTGAATCATTTCACACCGCATCAATTTGCATGATTATTCATCCATTTAGTTTTATGTAACAGCCAAAATCCCAAACAGGGTTTTGAAGCGCAGAGGTCGCTCTGATCCCAGACCATTAACTAAACTGACAAATTAACATTTCAAGCAAAATACTGAAGCTTTTGTATTCAGTGTAACGTCGACCCTTGATATGTTTTATTTAATTTTCCACATCAAACTGTTCGAAATGCAGTCCTTCGATATCGAACAGGTGTGGGAGAGCAGAGAGTGCACGGGAGCCTCACCTTCCACTACATGTTTACACTGGTTTCAGGTGGATTCAACACACCAAACCTCAAATAAAAGCTAATAATTAGTCCACTGTTAAAGCTAAAAACGTGTCTTCAGTGGGTTCATGCACTCGTGTTCTGGACATTCTTCTCCAGATGGGGGCAAATAAGTACTGGGTGTTTTTGTTTTTATTTTTTAACTCAGAGAATCAAGGTCAGCGTCTAAAAATATAGGTGTCTCTGATAAAAGGACATAAATCAGCAGCACACTGTTTCTCCTTCCCTCACCTCTCTCAGCCTCTCCTATCCTCCAGTCTCTTTCTCTCACCCTCTGATTCTCAAGTCTATTTCAGCACCACGTAGGTGTGCTGTTCTAAATTAGAAGAGGCTTCTTACCACTTTCTCTTGCTGGAGGAATGACTCACTGACTGCACTTCACACACAGCAACCCAGTCCCAGTGACTGCCTTACTCTGTCCTAATAACGCACAGCTGTGATGGAGGGACCTGCTTTTGTTCACCGAGTATGTGACGAATTTAGGCAAATATTTAGGAAATAGTTTTTTGTTTTGCTGCAGTTTGATAAACTACATGTTTACTGTTGGTCTGATAAGACAAGTGAATGCATCAACCACTTAAACTGCTGGTCTGCAGCTCAAATAAGCTCATGTTATCATTTCTGGAGCTTTCAGCGTCTACAAATCCATTTTCACACAGCAGAAGCTGAAGCCTATGTTCAAGTTCATGTAAATGAAACCTTTACTAATATTGCCCAGAATCGATGGAGCGTTTGAAGTGGACAGCTTGCATAAGCTCTCCTCTCTAAATGACTGCTAGCACATCCAGATATGTTGAATTCGAGTATTCAAGTGACAAACAAGACCTTTAAGGAAGCTTCACTAATGACCTGGGTGCCACCAAGTAACACAGTTAGCTCTTCTTTCTCTCGCTTCCTCCTCTTCCTCCTCCTTCGTGTGTTTTCTTTTCGCTCCTCGGTCGTCTGCATTCACACTGTTAATCCTGTGGCTTGCAGGAAAACACCCACCTAGTTTGTTATGCAAGAAGCGCGAGGATGAGGATCAGCAACAATAGGCACAGCAGATTAGTGGCAGAGCTGCTGGCGGAGAAGACAGTGACGATCGCGGTGTTGTGGAAGTGACTCAATCCCCGTGGAGTTTCCATGGTTGGTATTACAAGAAGCACAGTTTGGGGTAAACAACACAAGAGGCATCCATACCTTTTCACCCTTCTTCTCTCTGTGTGTGTGTGTGTGTGTGTGTGTGTGTGTGTGTGTGTGTGTGTGTGTGTGTGTGTGTGTGTGTGTGTGTGTGTGTGTGCGTGCCATGACTCTTTTGTTGGTAAGGGACCAAGGCATGAGAGAAATTCAGTTGTCAATAGCGACTCCATGTCTTTCCAATTGATATGCAGGACACACTCACACACACACAAACAGTGCTGTGAATGAGTGGACCATTCTCTATTTCCTCTCCCTCCCTCACACACACACGCACACACACACACACACACATCCCTTCCTTCTGAATCACTGATCAGTCTGACTGACTGATATCTGCTAAGAATGTTGTTTTAATTATTTATATATAACCAGTAAAACGTGTGAACGTCCCATTGTTCCACTGGTCGTGCTCACCCAGGCAAACCTCTGCAGTCTCGCACTTTTATAAAATGAGGTTTGGGGTTAATCTGCTATTTGCAAATGCTCCATGTTCTATATTAGAGCAGCTCTGCTATCACCTGGTTACATAAGCTGGATCCTGACGTTGGAGGAGTTGTGCTGCCCCCACATGGATGAAAAGATTTACTGCCCTTATTTTACGTCTCTTATTTGAAGTCACTTTCACGATGAGCAGCAGCTGACACTTGAAACAGCGTAAGCACATTTGATGGACTTTTCAGTCGAACGCTTCAATTTCACATTACTGTATATTTTTATACTTCCACAGCTGAAAGAACAATAAATATTTTCTTCTTTTTAAAGAAGCCACACATGCATTTCACCTGTAATAATAAATCTGACAAATAAAGCTTGTTTGTTGTTTGTAATTCACAGTGATAAAGATGGCTGGTTGTTTGTGGGTCTGTTTGGACCAACAGGATGAGTCACTGCAGGACCAGGAGCACATTATGAGCTGAAATATGTTGTTTTTGTCAGTGACAGCATCATAGACAGCATCATGCTGACAAACCAGTAATATAAAGTGTGGCTGATGCCAGAGCTCATGCTGACGTAATGTGCAAGACTCCCAAAAAGTTGATTCTGTTCATCTGGACGTTGTCAGTGAGAGAAACGTTTCGTCACTGATCCAGGTGACGTCTTCAGTCTCAGCTGACTGCAGGTTTCAAACCTTATAAACAGCACATTTGCACAATGACTGAAACCAGCACCACTGAATGAACAATGAGCTGGGAGGTCAGTTCCTTTATCATTAACATGCACATTGATCAAAGACCACTGATCCATGGCCATGAGTCCCATTCACAGAGAGTTGGGGAACGGCTGCAATCACAGCATTGTAAGATGGTGACAGATGTACCCTTAGGCCCCCTCCTTGATTCAGAGATGGTCGTTCCCTTTTCACGTAAATGGCCTCCTTGACTCCGCGCTCCGCACGATGTGTACATCCTCATCATTGAAAGAGTGTCCACTGGCCTGTTGGTGTAAATCAGGGGTAGGCAACTCCAGGCCTCAAGTGCCAGTGTCCTGCAGGTTTTAGATCCCACCCTGGGTTAACACACCTGAATCAAATGATTAGTTCATTAGCAGGCCTCTGGAGAACTTCAAGAAATTCTGAGGAGTCATTTTGTCCTTTAAATCAGCTGTGATGGATCATGGACACATCTAAAACCTCCAGGACACCGGCACTCGAGGCCTGGAGGTGCCTACCCCTGGTGTAAATAGACTGCAGAGTCCTGGCTGACGAGGTAGCTCTCTTTGTTGTGCTAGAGTGGCATTGATCAATGGTCTTAGACCAGTGGTTGATGATCAGTGGTCATGACAATCTGCATATTAACGATCATGAAACTGACCTCACAGCCCGTTGTTCATTCAGTGGTGCTGGTTTCAGTCATTGTGCAAATGTACTGTTTATAAGAAACCTGCAGTCAGCTGAGACTGAAGAAGTCACGCTGCGTCCAGGTGAACAGAATCAACCTTTGGGATTTAGCTGGATGATTGAGCATGCATCAAGACAAATACTGCAAACTTTTCTCTGATTACCGAGACTGCTGCAGGCGGTCAGTTCACAAATCCAAATAAAAGTTTGCATTTTGAGAAACAGCACTGACGGTTTGGCGCATGGAGGACATTTACAGGCTCACCCACGTTTGGGTCAACATAAAGATCACGCTTTCAAATAAATGAATCTCACAATAGTGACAACATTTTTATTCAGAAGAGTTTATTTATGTATTTTTATTGGTACAGTTGTTTTAGTCACAGTGTGAATGAATTCACTTTAAAATCACTGAAGAGCTTCTATAGTCTGAGCCGGTCTCTACTCTACAGTATTTACAGAGCAGTTTGGGAATTCACAGTTTCGGTTTCTACTCAGCCTATTTCACACAAAGTTCCTGTTCCCCGTGTCTGTGCGCTGCTTTCATTTGTTATTGCGTGAGGTTTGTTTTTCCTACAAAGAGTTTCATTACGTCTGATCTGATTTATAACCAAACGGTGATCGACGTGACAGCATGATTCAAGCGAGTCTCATTCCAGTCCAACAAGCCTGTTTTCATCCATAACCACAAGATGGCGCCACTAGTCCGATGGTAGTTTGGCAGCTCGCGCCCACGTCGGTGCAAATCCACCTGAAGATGTGAAAACAAACACTGAACTCAGGGAAAGGGCTGGGAGAGCGAGGGAGCCGAGGTCTGATAGGAAATGGATCTGAAAGATGATTTATTATTCAACGTTTTTAAATATATGTACACTATTTGTTTGTTGTTTCAAAAACAAGCATCGTGTAAACCTTTATTTGGTTTCCGATTACGTCTCACTGATAGTGGCCTAAATAAGGACATTTCATATTTGGAATATTTATGGTTCAAATTAAGCGCTCAGGTTCAAAGCACTGTGCGTAATCTGATCGTAATCGCTTCTCCACAAGGATTAAATTAAATTTAATTAAATATTTAATTTCTAGGTTTTCGTGCCTTACTTACATGCAAGAAGACTTCCGGTGTCATTATTAGTCATAATTTTGATTTTAAACACAACTTTGCGCCGCTTAAAAAAGCCTGACATGACATTTTAAAAACATCTAATTTTGAACCACTTTGAGCCTAAATCATATTTTCCCCGCCAAACACCAAAGTCAGCGTGTTTGTGCTGTTTGTCTGTCCTCCCTCACTGCAGTGTGTCGGTTTCCCGGTGTGTCTAAAATACGCATCGAGAGTCAGTTGTAGTGGTTGTTGATGGTGCTCAGACTGCTGATGTTGTTGACGCAGCCGATGTGGGACGGGGACACGGTGCCAAACGGCCCCGGAGGCTGGAGGTTGTGGCTGTGGTACAGAGCCGCTGGTGTGGAGCCAGCCCAGTAGGAGAACCCCGAAGGCCCCACGCCAGGAGCCACGAGGTTCAGTTTGGAAATCCCGGAGAAGGGGATCGGGGAGAAGTTGCCCTGAAATTTGTAGATGGCCTGCTCGGTGGTGGACGGCTGGCACACCTGCGCCAAGCCGTGGAAATCAAACTTGTAGGCGTATCTTTTGCCGTGGACTTTGGTCATGATGTTTTTGTCGTAGTAGTAGCGCAGCGCCCGGCTCAGCTTGTCGTAGTTCATGTTGGGTTTGCTTTTGCGCTCCCCCCAGCGCCGGGCCACCTCATCAGGGTCGATGAGCTTGAACTCTCCGTTGGTGCCCTCCCACGCGATGCACGACATGTTGGTGCTGTCAGAGAGGAGCTCCAGCAGGAACTGCCAGAGCTGAATCTGCCCACTCCCTGAGTGTGGGAAGAAAAGAAAATCACAACTGGTCCGGAAATAATCTGAAATAAATCCCGAAAACAACAACAAACCAAAAAATACAAAATTTTGTCTAGAAAGTAAAAAATGATATATCTAGATAGATAGATAACTGGTCTCAAAATAACGCTTTACATAATTCAGCATTATCAGTTCATGAAAGATAATATTGTGAATTTCATCATATTTGAAAATTCAGGTATTAAATAATGTAAGACACGCAAAAGATCCGCAGTTATTTTATTACATATAATTAAAGATAATAACTCCATCATGACATCATTTTACAAATCTCTATTTACTCCTCTAAAGCAGCTTAAATGGGTCCGGTTATATTTAGCTTCTCCATATTTTCTATAACATATATTTAAAAAACACGCTGCTCATAATCACCAGAAATTTAAAATTAATTAAAACATCTTTGCAGGAAGTCCTGAGAGCAGTAAGAGTGAATATTAGCGTCCAACACAAGACGTGACAAATTCATTTTGGCCGCTGTGTTTTTTTAATCATAAAATAAACACGATTTTTATTTTCTTTCGAAATGATCCCGGAGATGCTTTGATAATTATCTGTTTTAGAGGAGAAAAGAAAAATAATGTGATGGTGCAAAAAAAAAAACATGAGAAAAAGAACTGAATTAAACCTAAAGACGCGACTATAGGAAATACATGAAACGCAGAGTAAACGCATTAAAATCCTGCTATTATTGTGATCTATTTTGATTTATTAACATTAATTATGATATTGTGATCAATATTTTTTATTTCAGAAACTATTTTTATGTATGACCCGTTTGCGATATGATTTGAGAGGTTTCTGTGGGACTATTTTCTAACATCATTTTTATTATTATGATATCATTTTTTATGTTTTCATATATCTTTGCGTTTGAAGACGCTCTCCATTAAAAATAAGTAAACTGCTAATTAGGAGCTGGACACTCCGCAGTGACGGTATTTAGCGTCTCTGCGGACGAGGCTCTGAGTTTGTCCTCTTACCTTTTTGAACTCCTGTATTTATCGGAGCCCAGGAGGTTCCTTTGCTTTCTTTCAACAGACTTTCTGTTGGATCTGAAATGAAAACAGACACATTTTCAGCATCTTCATCCAGAAACTACGACAAGAGGATTTCTTATGCAGATGATTTTTATCGCTTGTATTTCAAAATATTATGATTTAATATTTATTTAGAAGAACAAAAATCTCTTCATGGTCAGATTTTATAGGCACAATCTAGCAAGAAGCGCAATATCTCAAGAAAGTAGAAAAATGCATTGAAAGAACCGGAGGACTGAGATTAGAGCTGCTCAAAAATGCCCCGATTTTTCTAAAATGTTGCAAACTGGAGCGCAAGGAAAAAAATACAAATAAAACAAAATAAGATTTAAAATTCAAACATTGAGCTTCAAAATTCCAATTGTATCCTGGTCCATTTGCAGTCTAATGCCTGGAGCATGTCGCCTTTTGCAGTCTCTGCTAGAAGCCAGGAAACGCGTCCAGGAAAAAGGATTTCCGATTTCCGACAAAAGAGCAGACGGGCTTTCAGATTGAAAAGGCTGAACAATGCTCTGGCCTGGAAACGGAGCATCATCGTCGGCAGGACACCGACACCCGGAGAAAAATGTAAAAAATCTCGATAGATATATAAAACGGGCTGTTTCTCTCATTCTTAATGGGACCAAATGACGAACCTGAGAGATACATGTTGAACATGAGGTTTCCTCCGCAGTCCTGTCTCATTGTGTTCACTTGTTCAGAAAGGGTTGGATTTCATTTCGTTGGTGGCGGAGGAAAAGATTTTTATTAAACTTTATCTCATAACTGTGATCTGGAATAAATGCGGGTAGACAGATTGAAGTTTCCAGGCAACTGTCACTGGCCCCCATCTCTGAGACAATATTCAGACAGCAATTTCCCCTGGTGCATTGCTTTAATTAAAAGAGCAATTTACCTCTGTCAGCCCGCCTGGCGCCCACAATAAAAAGAGGCCAATAGAAATTCGGCCCTTATCAATCCACCATCACAGTTTAATAAAGTTTCCGCGTTAAGATCTGAGTTTCTATGGTGAATTGAAGTGTTTGACATGGAAACCAGTTCAGATCCTCCTCACTTTTCCGCCTCTTTACCTCTCGGCAAACAACAAAGACCTATTTCATGTTGGAAAAAGAATATTTACCTTGAAAAAATACGCTTCAGTGGCCACGAGAAAACAAGAACATTTCATCCCTCCTAACCTGCTCTGTGTGGGTTTAAGGTTATATGGCCTCAATCTGGGGGTAATGAGGTCGTAACTTTAAAACCATGCCTCGTGATGCTCGTTGACGTTATCGTGTCCACTCATAATTTTATACGTCTGTGTTTTTAGAAGCAGTGGAGTGAAAAGCCCATGGGCTTTATGGCCATGTGCTAGAGTCTGCGCATTTCTTCAGGCGTAAATAAGGCATCATACGGGCAACGCGGGCTGATGATAGAGCTTTATGCAACTAATAACACACATTACCTTTATTAAGAAAATCCTCCGCTGGGGAGCTTATAGTTTGAAAATTCAACATTCTTTAAATAGTGTGTCAAAGACGCAGTAACAATGTACCAAAATATTTAATATTTTAATATTTATTTAGGTTCTGGTGACTTAATGTCTTTAGATATGTTCAGTGTCCCTGGTTTGGTTCCAGTACATCTTGTCAAATATGTTTTATATCATACAACAAAATCCATTTTATTAAAAACACCAAATGCAAAGACTCTGACACGTTTTCTTCGTCTTTTTCCGTCCGCAACAACAGCATGAATGCATCATAACCTCACAGTGCAGCATATACCTGCTGTCTGTTAATAACATGGTCATAAACACAAAAGCACTTTCACTTCTGTCACTTGGCACATTTGAGCCATCCTCTTTGCCACCTCGAACAAAGATTTTAACAGATACCTTTCTTTAAAAAAGGCTTCGCGCTGCTGCCTCACAGCAACAAATCCACTCTTTGACTTCCTCTCACATGCCTGTTAGAATAACTGGTGATTCTAAGTTTGCCATACCGCCCATAAACTGGCAACCTGCGATATGTTCAAAGCCCCGCCCACCATGACCCTGAACTGGACATGGATGCATAAACTAGTTCCTTTAATTTGCTGAAAATACATCTGGCCTTTGTAAAGATGACATCTTAGTTCATAACATATAATCAGTCCTCTGTGCTGACTGAACTGAAAGTGGATATCTGCTTATCATTAATCATCTTTATAATGAGTCACATGACTGAGGTCAGACACGCACAAATGCACACGTGTTTATTTTTTATTTTTAAAAAGCACCAGAGCATCAAGTGTACGGAATAAAATATCAGCACCACACACACACACACACACACACACACACACACACACACACACACACACACACAGGAAAAGCTTTGTAACTGACAGAGCTCATAATCATATATTTCACAGCATATTTTGTCCCCCTTCAGTTTGGAGATGTCCTGGTAGGTGTGTCTTTGGTGTTCAAGGCTTGCTTTAGCTGCCTGTGTAACAGATAAAATTCACAGGCAACTTAAAACAAGCCTCGAAAGCCAGACTGAATCCACTGGAGAAGTGAAAGGAAGAGAAATGGATGCATAAACGTCCACCTGTGCTCAGTCTGAGGACAGAAATCCACTGGAGGAACATTCAAACTTAAAAGCAAAAATAAAAAAGAGTAAAAAAAAGTCATTTATCTGAGCTAGAGCACATAATCTTAAATATATAAAAAGCAAAGTTAGCATCAGCCGGTAGCCAGGTGGTGTCATTTCTCACTTGTAAACCTAAAGAGTCAAAAGTGTCACTGTTAGCAAACCCCACAATAACCACTGGACTCAATTTGTTACTTGACAACTTTAAATATTCAAATCGAATGAAGTAACTTCATATTTTAAGCTGTAATTCTAAACCACAGACTAATCAACCCTGCAAACATTACGAAAAGCTGTAACAATGAAGTTTTCTCTGTAAAGTCTCGAGCTTACCTTGGTGCTCTGAGCTGTGCAGCTGTAACTTTCTTGTCTACTCAAGTGTCACTCCTCTGTAATCTGCGCTGCAGCGGCTTTAATCAGTCTGCAGAGGAATGTATATTTGAGAAAGGTGTGTGCCGCGTGGTTACACATTTATATAAAGATCCTGTTTTTTGGGTGTGGGACTGTGAAAGCTTTTTTTGGGGGTGTAACACGGAATCCTATGTCCTGGACCAACAGGAGGAGTGTAGGTGGAGGTAAACACACTCCAGGAACCCGGAGTGCGACTGTAAGATCAACATCACAGTGACACATCAGAGTGAGCAAACAAATGCTAAGCTACTAGACTTTCAAATGAAGTACTCACGGTATGCAAGGTTGAGTGTAATGCTGTGTATGCTGTTCACACTATTAAGGGCTGCTTTTGGATATCTCTTGATTTTATACTGCAGAGGCTGCAGTTTTCATTTGGATCAAACTGATCGATTAAGTTGTGAAACCTAAAATGTATCTAAACTTTTATCTGAAACTAAAACATAACATTTATGATGTTTTGTCTCTCGGGGAACTCCTGCTGGATTTTTTATTAAGTTTGTTAGCTTCAATAGCTCTTTAACACCATCATAGCAGAGGAAGTCAGTTGAAATGAAATAAAAAGCCACTCATGCCCATGTTTTTTTCTTATTTACATATGTCTGTTAAGGAGTGTCAGCTGTCTAAAGGTGCCGGCTTTGAGTGGCCAACTGCCACATGTTGCTTTCACGGAGCGTTGCCTTATTGGTCAGTTTGCCAAACTGTGCCTCAAACAGTTGAAAAACAAATAATAGAAACCAAAGTGATCTTGTGCTCTTGTTTATTGGAAATAAGAATACAGTATGACAAGAACAACATTATACATCCTAAAGCCTAACAGAATCAAATCTTTCCAGGGATGTTCACTGAAAGGCCAAATATGCACTTCAAATAAACACAAAGCAAAACCTGCCTCTGAGAACAACGTCTTCATAGAGCTACAAAGGTTTTGCAATGCTTGGACACCTGCAGTCTAACTGCAGCTACAGATTAATAGCTTAGTAGAAGTCGAGTATTACAGCCACTTTCTCTGAGCTCTTCATTTCCATTTATTCTATTTGGGTTGATAAACTTTCATGTAAAAAAAAAAGAAAGAAAAAGAATACCGACAAACAGTGTCTAGTTTTGAAGAAAAGCCTTTATTTCCTATTTCAAGAATTTCAAGAACATGCTTCAGCATGATAGTAGAAGTAGGTACTTAGATATCCATACATGCAGAGCCACAGAGTGATAGAAAGAGTTTGTCCATCTACTGTTCTGTGACAGCGATCTGTCCAGGGTTCAAGTTGAGAGAGCGATTATGGGGAGGGGTTTTTTCTTTCTTTTTCAGGTGGGGTCAGGCCGGCAGTGTGGAGGCTTAGTGCTGGATCCTACGAATGGACTGCACCTGGTTGGTGTGAGCCTGGGTGCTGTACTCATTGTAGTTTCTGTACTCGCCTTGGTGTCTATCTCTCTCCAGGATGTACTGGTAGCCACGGTAACCAGGGAACTGGTAGGCAACCCAGCTGTAAAGAAGGAGGGAGGGTTAGAGTCGAGGTCACATCAAAGGATTCAGTAAAGCATCTTTGGGTTCTGCTAGTCTTTAAAGTTTAATGCACTTTGGTAAATTCAGTGTAATTACAAGGTTGAGCCTTCATATATTTTATAACACTGCACAAAGTCAGGAGACTGTGTGCAGCTCGTCAAGCTATATTTTGCAGCAGCGTGTTAAATGAAAAACTAACTTGAGTAAAATAAGAGCACAATATGTAAGTAAAAGCACGTGCACATGTTGTTTATTTTAAGGAAAGACGTTGAACACAGAGAAAAACGTGTAACTTACGCTCCTGAGTTGACTTTGATAGAGGGCACCTCCTTGCTGCACCAGCCCATGGCCTGTAGGGATGGGTAGTCATCGCACAGCTCAAACTTACGGCCCTGGAAGTCTTCACACTCGTACATGGTCACCTTGCTGTCACTGTGGTTCTGCAGAGAAGCAAACAACTCATTTCGAAGCTGTTTTATTACATTATAGTTGGTACGTAATTAGAGAAATAAAGAGGACGTTAATGCTAAGAACTATGAGGGTTTTATTCAGGGTTGATTAGAAAACATATAGAACCTATGGCTCCATATTTATTTTAAAGGAACAACAGACAAGGAAAGAGACCTTTAAAAAATACATTTCTAAAGCTAACAGGATAGGAAGCGTCACAGGATGAGTAGCCTGTAAGTGATGCATTAAAATAAATATATGCAAACACATCTGCAGGATTCACAAGAAGAAGGAGGGAGGTTAATGTCTCAGGAGGCGTGGAGAAGACAGATCGCTTACAAAGACTGATTGATAAAAAGAGAAAACAGATAAATGAAAAGGAGGAGGGACTCACAGCACACTTGATGGGTCTGAAGGAAAGCAGGTGCTCGGTTCTGTAGCTGCTATTTCCGCTCCAGGCCTCGTAGCGAGGATAGTCTCCCTTCTCCAGGATGAACTGCTGTCCCTGGAACTCAGGGTACTCATAACCCACCCAGCTGAGAAAAGAGACAGAAACACTGAGGTTAAATGTGCTGGAAACGACAGAATAATCCCCAAATAAAAAAAAAAAAGAACACTAAACAATAAAAACTTTTAATGGACGACTAAATACACAACACAATGATATTGACACTGTCGTCCTTCTTAAACAATAGAGTCCAGCGCTCACAAAAGCAGCATGCAGCTCCTTTTGTGACTGCAGAGCACAAAGCAAACATTAGATACTGCTCCTGCCTCCACCGCCGCTGCCGGGCTGTGCCCACCCCGGCCTTTTTATCTGATCACGAGTCACAGCCAGCAGCTGCACGCAGCCAACTCATATCACAACAGGGACACACTTGGATGCATGCACACGCACACACACATGCAAGCAGTACATGCCAAGCAGCAAACTAATAACAGCGCAGGTTTAGAGTTTTTGTTATTCTGTCTGCTCCACTTCTTGACTCCTGTCTGCTTTAGTCCGACCTTTTCAGGTCAGTGAGATTCAAATTTCACGAGAACAAACATGAATGTACAAGATGTTGCTACTGAAATATAAAAAGAAAAAGTGCTGATCCATAATGCGCTTACAGGTATAAACAGCTTTAATGTGTCTTTCACTTACGGTCCATTCTCCACCTTGATGGAGCGGATCTTGTTGAAGCCCCTCTCCATGATGTTCTGGCACTCCAGCATGAACTCACAGCGCTTTCCCTGGAAGTTCTCTTCCTCCCAGACTGTGATCTTAAACTGGCCCATCTGCTCCATCTGTTGAGTGTTCATGGCTGCTGCTTCTCCCTCGGGGGTTACTCTCTGAACAACATACAGAGTTTAATAAAGACCCTCAGCATAAAACAGATTAGGAATAACACCATCACACAATCACAACTAAAGCCCCGGGTAGCATGAGCAATCAGTGGGGTAGAGGTCGTCAGCGAGCCAGGCACATCTCTAAATTATCCTAAAACTGCAAGCTTTATCTGGAAGCTTGGCGAAAAATAAAACATTTGTTGCATCTATTTTTAGCTCACTCTCCAAAGGTGTCACAAGTGAAAAATTCCATTCATTCTTTGCTTTTCCATTTCCTTAAAGCACAGATTCAATCAGATGGAGATTCAATCAGCAACCACGTTTCCAGCTCATAAACTGCACCGTGAGACTCCAGCGTGGCAGATAGAACCACTTCCAGCCAGAATCAGAGTGAAAGCTTATGAAGTTTCATCTCTTTCTAGTCTGGCTCGTTTGATTTTGTTGTGGTGGAAAAGCACACAACACTGCACTCAGATAAACGCCTGCATTGTCTTTAAAAGCCACACACAAGCACACCCGAAAGGCATCATCTTGCCAGCTTATTATAGGAATACACAGCTGTCCTCATGATAAAGTTCTTTAATGTTAACAAAGTGCGTCTGTAATAGACTAACTACCAAAGCCACAGTGTGAGGAGCGTCTCGCTGCCTGTCGCTTCCACCTAGTACACAAAGCTGTCACCGTCACTGTTTCTTGCAGCTAAGTCTGAGGCAGTGCTGAGATACTTACAGACGGTACTGAGGTGGGACAGATCCAGTATAATCAATGTCGGGGGAGAGACCCTCGCCTGTGTTTTTATAGGGCTGGGCCCCCTGGACCCGAGCCACTCCATTTGCCCAGCAGCCTTGCACACTCAGCAGCTGAGCGGGCCGGCTGAAAGGGGAGCATTAGCCTCGTGCTTTGTGGAGGCTCCAGAGCACCATTGTCCTCAGAGCCCCAAACTGACTTAGTCATCAATATGGCAGCCACGGTCAGTGGCAACCTGACCCAGGACTATACAATGGCAACGCACTGACACAACAGTTTGATTGGTGTAGCGGGACAATAGACACATTCTGGGAGCTGATCCCCTCCCCCTCCCCCTCCCCCTCACTCTTTGCAGTAGGTAAACTGGATCCTAAACTCGAGGTGGCAAAGGGTCCAAGGAATGCCGCACACTGAGCCCAGGACATGTGTCACTTTCATCTAGGACATGTTTTTCTTTCTTTTCCTCCGCCTCTGGAAAGAACTGGAGGGTGAAGTGCTGTAGTAAAAACTGCAGTGCTTTGTTTTTCAGATTAGGATCAGACCAAATCACAGTTTTCATTATACAAATGAGAACACACATAGAGGTGTATCATACACATCATACACATAAAGAAATTGTCTTTAGGCTGATGAGTCCACCTACATGAGCATTCTGACGTACACTGAAGAACAAACATGATCTAAACGCTTATGTTGTACGTTTTGTTGAAAAAAGAAGCTTATTCAGGTTTATTCTACTTTTAAATGTCATCTGGCTTTTTAACAATACTGATCAAAGCTGTATTACAGATGTAGTAATTATATTTGCACGTTTTGCCCCATTTTTCCTATTTTTATTTTTATTCTTTGAAGCTCCAAAAATGTGTATGAATGGCCTTTGACATTTAATGTTATAAATAAAACAAGCTCAACGTACTTTGTATACCTTTTCCACCTCTTATTAACAGAACAGGCTTTATTGTCTGTCTGTCTTTATTTGTCTAACAGCTCCACTGCTGACTGAAAACTGTTGAACAGTTCATCAGATGCGGACCACGTTAAACCTACAGGCATCACCTGTCCATGTGCATCTCTTACATTTACATTTTTGCAGGTTTGAACACCTGATCATAACCACAATGATTAAAGAAGCGGTGGAGTTTTCCTTCATCATTGGTGACATCTAGTGGCTAAAATGGTTATTACACAGAAGCTGGCAAACATAATAAAGTGAACATCATGAATTAAGGTTGACAGTTAGTTGAGTCCGTTTCTCCGGTTAATTCAGTGAAAACTTTCCAGTTTGTGTGGGAAGAGGAGGAGTAAATATTCCTCTTTTCTCACTAAACATACAGTAAAGAGCTCATTTTGCTATGACTGGGTACACGCTGTGTGTCTGTGCTGCTTACTTGTACAAACAGCTCTCTCATTGTCTGCTGATAGCCCATTCATTGCCCCTCACTCCACATGTGTGTGTGCATTAGCCTGTGTCACCCAGCCTGCCTTCAGAGCAGGTGATGGCAGGTGAAAGGAAAGGCTTATAAAGACACAGATGCTCTGTGTGCAGGCGCACATACTACATCATGAACTGTTTACACAGACATGTTGTGGGGACCTGCCTCCCTTTTGGGCACAAAATCCATATGAATTGTTCAGTTTTGAAGCGTAATGACCCGGTGTGCCCGAACACGCTAAAACCGAGGTAAAATAAATGATATATCCTTACCTATGAACACAAACCTGACACTGACACACACCTTATTTCCCTGTTAAATGCAGCTGGTGGGGATTTGCATACATGAGGGGCAGTGTAGTCCAGCTCAGAGCCAGTACAGTACAGTTCTACTTTGAATCCTTATCTGTCTGTATAACAAATCCATTCATTTCTTCCTGCTGGTCATACGATAGCTCTGCTCTGCTGACCGGCTGTGGGTCAAGTTTAATAATAGTTCGTCAAGTCGTAGCGCAAAAGCAAATTCCCTCTCCTCTGTAGCTTCAGCGCTGCCTCTGCTAACTTATAAATGGTTTGTCTAAGCAGCTACGAGCTGCACCAGCTACACAGCACACAGTGATGTCGTTTAACCGCTTTAACTCATCTTTGCTCAAATGATATTTTCACACTGGCAACACAGAAAGAAAGTTTAACATGAAGCTTAGTTTAGAGTGAAAGACAAACACAATTATCATAAAATAACCGTCATGAAATTAGTTAAGACGATGAGTCAGGATATGCACAGTACTGTAGTACACAGAGGATATATTTATTTTATTTTCTCCTCCTCTTTTATCAAAGGAAACGCTTGCTTCTTCCAGATCCCACAATGACCTGTGATTGGCAGAGGTCACAAGTTCACCCCTTCATTCATTCACCCAGTCAAATGCAAAATATCGGTGGCAAATACACTGAGAGCTATTATCTGATGACCGCTCTGCATTGCTGGCTAAAGGTCATGGAACATTTGATTATTTCACAGGACTCGGTGCCAGCTACCACCCCCACGTACGCTTTCCTGAGGCTTAAATTTGGTATTACACAATACACAATATTAACACACATCCACGTGTGTTTTTTTATTTAACAATAATTAAATAAATAACAAAATAATAATAAATAATAACAATAATTATTTAAATAATTAAAGTAGATTCTGGTGGTAATTTTTATGCACCAGCAAACTGCTTGGTATAACGGTCCTTTTTACTATTAAACAGAGGCACCGAGGGGCGTGATGGAGCGAGGAGTAGTATTTACTGGGAAAGTGTAAATAAATGTTTCAGTGTTGTTTACCAGCCCTGTCCTTCCAATTCTGCATTGGGATAAAAGTGACGTTTGTGAAACTAATGGCAAAAATAGATATTAAACACATAGTTTAATATTTAAATACAACTTCTCAAACATATCTACATTTAAATAGATCAGTACCTATATTTTGGAGCATAATGTTATATTCCAGGTGTCTGTCCCCGAGTGTATTAACACTGCTTGTTTTCTGGGTCAATTTGAGTATGGACTATTTGAATAGTGAGTGAACGCACCTGCGCACACACGCACACACACACACACACACTGCCCTGAATAAATGCCCTCCTTCAGGTGGAACGTTACCCTGGAGACTAATCCAGGTGAGGATGATGTGAACAGGACATCTGCTGTACCGCCTCCTCTTGCCCCCGCTGCTCTGACAGGAGGGACATCCAAGTAGTTGATTTACACGGTAAAAAAAAATAAAATAAAAAATACATATACATATAGTAATTGTTTTCTGTAGACAATTACGATTAAATTGTGACGACAGGCTCACACGCGCACGCTGCTGTTAGCATTCAGGTGTCTGAGCAGACAGATCAAACACAAAAGAAGCAAGTTTGCCTGAGGGAGTTAGACAAAGTGCCGAGATAAAACTCATTTTCTTTTATTTGAGTTCAAAATAGAAACCCAGCAGCTTGTTCAGCCAACTCTTCAGAGACTGAGGACTTAAAATATTAACACTCACCCTGCCACGACAGAGCCGAGGCAAGGACCAGCCGAGGGAGCGAGAGAACAGGCCTTGGGCATTTGCATGAGTTTTCATTATCAGTAACTGTCAGAGGAAACAGCACATAGCCTACAGGCAGCACATACACGCAGCCCCTCACTCCGCTCATCCATTTACAGATAGTACTGAGCAGTTTGGCAGACGGCACAAATGTAATCATGTTCCTGCTGAACAGACACAAACGCTTGTCTTAACAGCACTAATACAGTATAACCCTGCAGAGGGTCACAGCAGAGGCAGCTAGGAAACAGACAAGCCCAGTGAAGTTTGATTCATAAAGTCAATATATAAAATGTTGTAGCTGCCCCTTTTTTTCTATATGCAGCACTTACTGCGCTGTGGATCAGGACAAAACATGAGGAAGAGCAAAACAGGATGTAACTGTAACAACAGGATGACTCCAGAACAGCCTAAAAATAAACAATATGCTAATGCTACATGTGCTTGGGCATTTCACTCGGGCATTTGCATGAGCGGATCAATACTGGAAAACAGTGAACGAGTTAGTAACATTTACAGAGAATAACTCACGCACGTGTTTAAATACACTGCAAAGTAGATTGCAAAGGTATAAACAGCAGCTCCAGCAGACATGCTGAGTACCATTCAAATACTATGTTTGCTGTGCACTAATGTTTGCTTCCTCTCACACAGACTCTGCAGATGAGGTGGCCTGAAAATGGTGTATTTTAAAGGAAATTGTATGTTCAGATAAGAAAATATGACCCATGTCTGGTACGCAGGGCTTTTTCAAGCAAGAAGGCCTGAAAGTTTCCACCATAAGCTGCGATTACAAGCAGCTTGGTCAGAGTTTCAGATTGCTTTGACCTTTGTTTGCTTGCATTAGTGTAAGCAATTTGAATTGAGTATGAAATATAGGAATGTCATACAGTGGAGGTGTGAGGTGTAGAGATCTACAGGTTGAGAAGTAAGCTCGTTACCAACATGGTAACTTTCTCAGCAGGTAAAATACATTTCATTTATTTATTTCTAACAGTTTAAGTGAGATACAGAGTGGCATAATGTAGATACTAATGTTAGCATATTTGCATGTTATCTGTGTTACTCTGATTGGGCAGACAAACTTACCCAGGTGGACGGTAACCAGTCAGCTTAACCAACAATGACACAGCGAGCAGGTACAAGCAGAGCCCCAGAGTAAGTCAAGGAAGTAATGTAGTAAGGTGTGCCAGGTTGGCACATGCACCAACTCTCCAAGACACCCTGACATTCACACCCAGCAAGCTGTACGTTGAAAAGATGATATGAAAGAAGGAGGGACTTACAAAGATGCCACAGTGGGCTCGAGGTGAAAAAAGTTTGTGGCACAATGTGAGACACAGTTAGTAATGCTGACAGGTAGCCTAGCTCCACGGCTGTTTTAGTCGATGACATCGTTCTTGTAACTTTGCTTCTGCACAGCACACCACGTTTTATATCAGATAATCAAGCTGTGATTGAAGTGCAGCCTTCCAGGTTTAGCCAAAATCATTTCATCAAGTCTTCCAAAATAAAGCCTGTTTATGTGTAGAGGCTCAAGAGTAATTGGACAAACTTCATCCTTTGCATGAATGCATGAATTCTTAAACCCATGAACGTTACTATATGCCTACTTCAGTTGCTGCTTATGTGCGTGTGTCTCCATGTCTTCAGATTTGCCTTCAGTTTCTGTAAAGCACTGATGAACTCTTGGGTTGGATCATTGTCCAGCTGCACTATGAAGTGCTGTCCTATCAGCAGGTATTTCTCTCCTCCTCCAACCTTTTCCAGTTATTCTGGTACAAGTGAATCTTTCATTTATTTAGGTTTTTTAGTCAAATGCAAGCCTCCATTTGCAACAGTCGCTGTTTGAAACTGAGTGAACTGCTACCATATTCCCTTTCTCTCCTACAGTAACTGCTCACTGTTCAGCAGGACAGCGTGGTCAGTACGTGTCTGTTTGAGCCAGATGTTTCATTAGAGACGCGTGCTGAATTTTGGATCATTGTCCTGCTGCATAACCCAAGTGCTCTTGAGCTTCAGGGCACAAACTGGTGGCCCACTCCTCTGGCAGAGAGCAGAATCCATGTTGTCCCGGTCCTGAAGCAGCAAAGCAGCCACAGACCATCTCACAACCACCACCATGTTCAACTGTTGCTCTGATGTTCTTGTTATGAAATTCTGTTGATTTGATCCAGTTGTAACAGAACTCAAACCTTCTAGAAAGTTCAGCCTTTCTCGTCAGTCCACAGAATATTTTCCCAGAAGTCTCGGGGATTATCCAGATGTTTTTTGGCAGAAAAATCAGCAGTGCTTTTCTCCTTGGACTCTCCCTCGGAGGATATTTTTTCCCGGTCCCTTTCTGAGCCAAGTGAGGCCTGAAGTTCTTTAGATGTTGTTCTGGGCTCTTCTCTGAGCTCCTGGAAAGCTTCAGCACTGTTCACTGGAGCCACAAAGCCTTATTACTTCCAGGCTGGACGACTGTAATTCATTATTATCAGGATGTCCAAAAAACTCCCTGAAAAGCCTTCAGCTGATCCAAAATGCTGCAGCAAGAGTCCTGACAGGGACTAGAAAGAGAGCAGATTTCTCCTGTTTTGGCTTCCTGTTAAATCCAGAATTCAAAATCCTGCTCCTCACATACAAGGTCTTAAATAATCAGGCCCCATCTTATCTCAATGACCTTGTAGTACCATATCACCCTATTAGAGCACTTCACTCTCGCTCTGCAGGCCTACTTGTTGTTCCTAGAGTATTTAAAAGTAGAATGGGAGGCAGAGCCTTCAGTTTTCAGGCCCCTCTTCTGTGGAACCAGCTTCCAGTTTGGATTCAGGAGACAGACACTATCTCTACTTTCAAGATTAGGCTTCAAACTTTCCTTTTTGCTAAAGCATATAGTTAGGGCTGGACCAGGTGACCCTGAATCCTCCCTTAGTTATGCTGCAATAGACGTAGGCTGCCGGGGGATTCCCATGATGCATTGAGTTTTTCCTTTCCAGTCACCTTTCTCACTCACTATGTATTAACAGACCTCTCTGCATTGAATCATATCTGTTATTAACCTCTGTCTCTCTTCCACAGCATGTCTTTATCCTGTCTTCCTTCTCTCACCCCAACCAATCACAGCAGATGGCCCCGCCCCTCCCTGAGCCTGGTTCTGCTGGAGGTTTCTTCCTGTTAAAAGGGAGTTTTTCCTTCCCACTGTCGCCAAAGTGCTGCTCATAGGGGGTCATATGATTGTTGGGTTTTTCTCTGTATCTATGAAGCGCCTTGAGGCGACTTTTGTTGTGATTTGGCGCTATATAAATAAAATTTAATTGAATTGAATTAGACTGGCTTTGTGACTCTTCCCAGACCGACAGGTGTCAGTGACTTTGTTTCTCAGCTGTTTCTTTAGATTGTGGCATGATGTGCTGCTCTTTGAGTTCTTATGGCCTACTTCACTTTGTTAGACAGCTTCTGTTTAAGTGATTTCTTGATTTAATGGGGACTCATTAAGCTAATAACTAATAATTATATTACAAATTATTTGATCTGAAACTTGTAAATGTGACAAATATGCAAAATTAAATTATCAGTGGGGAAAAGAGCAAATACTTTTTCACAGTACTGTTTCTAACTGCTAGCAACATGAGTGAGGGGCTACATGATATACGAACATGCTTTAAATCTTCAGTAAAAAACTAAATTCATCGTGAGGAGACTGAGCTACTGAGTAACGTCGTCTTACACATTATGCATTTGTGATACAAATAAAATTCTCCTTCATCTTCTGTGGAGGAAATATGTTAGTGAGGGAGCCGCTGGTGATAAAACCAACAGGTCCAAACTCATGACTGTGGCATTATGTTTATTTCAACTCGTTCCAGCCAGGTGGCTCGGCCTCCACGGTGACTCCTAAACAAATTACCTGCAACTAATGCAGCTGCTGGAGCTGCTTGGAAGGGTGCAGCAGCAGCAGGACCAGTCGGGACAAGGTAACCAGGATACTGAGGAGTGTGAGCTTACCCTTCCTCTGGTTTTAAACAAATATTGACTGGCGATTGGAGCTGAGGCAAATAGGCTCTCAGGTAAAGAATGACATGCAGGACAGGCTTTCTCATGATGTTGCTCACAAGCCATCCTGCAAAAATGAGGTATTTTTGGAGTTTATTAGGAGTGTGTGGGATTTAGCAGGGACAATATAGCAAAAGGAGCACAAAAGAGCTTAATTACAAAATTATACAGTCTTTAACATTTGAGCCACAAGGAAGTCCTAGAAATCCTAGAAGGAATATACAACTGTATCTGTATAATTAAGGTTCAATGCATTTTTCTCTGATGTTAAACAAGGTTTGTATTGTTTTAATTAAGTGTTTGGTAGATTTAGGGGTTTTTTTGGGGGGGGGGGGTACTATAGTTGAACTAGATGTGTAAACTTTTCTTTTTAAATATGTAATAAAAATTTGTGTTTTTAGCTCTTTATCCGTCACCCAGGGCACAGCTTATAGCTCTGCCTTTAGGCTAGTGGATCAAAACAGCACTTTATGCTACAAAGGTGTAAATAATGTTCAGTGTAAGACAAAATAAAGAAAACATGAATATTAGGATTGGGGTGGCTTAATAATGCATCACAGTTTCTAAATAACAGATGGCTTCTATCAGATGTCTGCCGTGTGTGTGTGTGTGTGTGTGTGTGTGTGTGTGTGTGTGTGTGTGTGTGTGTGTGTGTGTGTGT
>NW_005187536.1:728620-734390 GCF_000239375.1 Pundamilia nyererei | reverse complement strand
GTGTGTGTGTGTGTGTGTGTGTGTGTGTGTGTGTGTGTGTGTGTGGTTAATGTTTAGTCAATGGCTAACATAACGTCCCATTAAGCCCATCTCTCTGCTCTCTGGTGCTTGCCTGCAGTCTCTCTTTATGACGTAAGAGATGGATGGTGACAGACAGACCCCCAGTGGAAAACACGTTCTGTCATCATGAATGTGCCAATAGGAAAATGATTATCAAAAAAAGCACTAAAGGGAATTACGGATCCCTGCCGCTGTAAATGTCAGCCTTCTCCGTGCGTACTCGTGTCACTCTGGGGCAGTTTAGGCAAACACACAAAGACAGGTTCAACCACTGACTGACCCCCCCCCCCTCCCCCTCCCCCCGCCAAAAAACCAGTGAGTGATTATTACTTGGACCCAGTCCCAGTGTCAGTTACCCACGTTTGCAGCAGTGATAGCGTGTGTCACTGACGCTGTCACTGCTGCTGTGAGCAGACAGGTGTGTCTGTTTAAGGCGGCTGCTTTTGACAGAACATGTGGATTGAGTTGAGTCTGGGATACATAGTCTTACTTAGATATCTTTACTTTTTCAGTAAAAAAAAGGAAGAAAAGACATATACAGTACATGTCAGATTTAAACTGCAACATCTATTATAGCATCAGAGCACCTTTGTTCCTTTCTAAACAAACACAGAGGCAACAAAAGAGTCTTTGCCCGTCAGACTTTGAATGATTGTTACTTGTTCAGTCAGGTAGTGAGCTGCTTCTGCTGCCGCTGCTTTCTTTAGAGCGTTGCCTGCTGCCAGCTGTATGCAAATGAGACAATCTACCTGTTCAGTGAAATGTACAACACCCTGGAGTTACTAAAACAAAGGCCACACTTTGACTCAGCTACCTGTCCTTACCCCTTTGGGACATTCAATGAAAACACCTTGAACTGGTTGCAGGAAACAACATTATCATTCGTCTCATTTAAAGGCTTCCCAGTGATCTTCCCTAACTAAAAGTCATCCTTGTGCCTTTTCCAGTTGCCAACCCGTACCTGCGTAACGCGAGCCGAACGAACAAAACTTCATCTTCAGGTATTGTACGTGAGGCTCAACGTGAAGCAAATACGGACAAACGGGGAAAGGTCACAGCGTAAGTCGGTCCAGAGAGGGATGTGATGGGCATAAAACAGCTGGCTTCTTCATGTTCAACCTTTAGGAGAAGATTTTAAAAAGTTACAGCACCAAGCAAAAGTTGTCAGAATGGATTCTCTGAAAGGGAACGAGTGAGGAGCTTCAAAGCTTACCTTTAGAAGAAGCAAAGAAATAATAGCAGGCGCAGCCTCAGACCTCACCTTTTATACCTCTACACGCTCTCTCTCTCCACTGGCTCACTCTTTTCCTTTCTCCACCCCTCAAAGTGGATCCTCGGGGCAGGCATAGACACCTGTCGCATGGTGCGTTACTCTGATCCAATATTGACATAAAGGGGGAGGGTTGTCTCTACGTGTGTGTGTGTGTGTGTGTGTTGATGGGAGGTCACACCAAACACCCACACAAAATGAATTATTCTTACTAACGCCTTTGCTCCATCCAAAGCCCCCCCTCCCTCCTCTTCTCCGTGCCGGGCAACGACCTTTGTGCCTGCACTGAACTGTAAAAGGGCTCATTGTAACGTAGCTACCTGCCAACCTGCTCGTTTTGTCTCATTCAGCGTCCGTGTGGGAATCATTTTCATATTATCTGCCTTGCAAATAACTTTCTGCTGCAGAGCGACACACCTTGCTCTGTAACTCTGAGGGAAAATCATCTCAGAGTTAGTGGAGGAAAAGTTTGGTGTTTAAATTTGGTGGGAAATCCACCAGGAAACATATCTTCATACACATTTACCCAAAGAGAACACTGGAAAGGATATTAGTGTTTAGATGTATTCATTCATTCAGATATTTCAGTGAGTCCAGTATATCTAAATCTGAAAACTACAACGTCAGGAAAAAAATAGATACAAATGATTTTGGATTATTGTACTAAAGCTCCCGCTCATCTATATCGCTGAACTGTCCCTACCAGCCCACCCACCTGTTTATTCTCATGTTGTTGTCTCTCAGTGCTCTTCTATTCACACGGCTTTCTTCTCACTCCACTGGAAAGGCAGATGGCTACCCTTCAGAGGCTTCCTGTTCAAAGGGACCTTTTTCTACCCTCTGTAGCCAAGTTCTTCCTCATAGGTAATCATCCAGGTTCTCTGAATAATATTATAGGCTCTCACCTGTACAATACAAAGTGCACAGATATAAATTTATGATATAAAAAGTGAGGAAGTGTGTAGTGAAGTGTGTGTTTGGGTGGTTATTTCTTTGCTGTAACTGCTTCTTGGCAGTAAATCTTATACTGTTGGAAGGTCTGTTTGTTTCCCCTTTAATGGAGCCACATTTGTGGGAAAATGCATTTGTGGGTTGAGCAGCAGAGCTGCGTATGTAGGTTGTGCCCATGAAAACCTCGTTAAATCTTCTCTGCCAATGTCAAACAGCTTATTCTGCTGTGGACTCTAGTTTTAACTCCTTGTTATGATCTTGTGATAAACCTGTTTTCCTATTTTCATGTTTCTATAGGTTAAAAGGAGAGATCCTTGGAAAGACTTTTATCTTTTGTGGCTGTTATAGAGAAAATTTGACACCACAAGGCTTTTGTTTAATAAGGCTGCTTCACACTGATAAGCAATTTGCTTTAGAAAGTATTAAAAATTAAGGTATTTAAAAGGTATTACTAACAAAACACATTACGTTGTGTTATGGGTTTGTAAGATTCAGTGGTTGATGAGGACTGCTTGTATACTTGCCACTACTCTCAGAAACATTATGGTTCTTAAATGGTTCTTCAGATGTCTTCGTGGTTCTTTAAAGAACCATCCTACGTCAAAGAACCTTTTTATTTTGTAGATGGTTCTTCAGCTATTACAAATGGTTCTTTAAAGAACCAAAGGTTCTTCATCCTTAGCTGTCTAAGTTTGATGGTGTAAAATGGCATAAATATTTATTCACTATAATGAGGCCGTGAATTCTACCGTGTTTTGTTTGTGTGCATGTGTGTGCGAAGGGGGAGGGTGGGTTACCTCCCTCAGGTTACCCTTTAAGAGCAGATGGTAGGAAACTGAATATTCAATTAAAAGTTAGAAATACTTGCTTAAAAATATACTGGTGGCAGGTGTGGGGGCCAAAGCCTAAAGACCCCCCCCCACACACACACACACACACACACACACCCCTAACCCCGCCAACCCATTGATCACAAATAATGTGGTAATAGAATATGGAATTTGTTATTAAGATGTTTATGAATATTGTCAGTTAACAAACAGTAGACACAATGCACACATTCAAATACTGTACTTTAGTTTGAAATTTTAATAAAATATTACTATTTACTATACTATTTGCATGCGCAAAAGAAGACGTCACACACAACGCGCTCAGTTTAGACCCAGAACAACAGTATTGTTTGACTGATGCACCTTAATATAAAGACTTGTTTCGGACTCCGTAAAAGACGGATTTAATGCGACCTGACCATCAAACAGCAGCCGCTTTATAAAACATCGGATATGTATCGGATTCAGGACCACATACGAAAGTGACCCATTTCGGATTTAAAACTATCGAACTTGTACAGTTGACACTGTCATAGCATGATCGGATATGGGTCAGAAAAGTCGGATTTGATGCGCTTTCGCCTGCAGTGTGAACGTAGCCTTTGATTGAATTACAGTGGGATGGAAGTCGAGGACAAGGAGAAGGAAGCTTAGGATGAGGAGGAAGAAAAGCAGCAGGAGCATCTTTAGTGATCTCTATGATGTCATTGGGGTTGGTTTCATTAATATGGTCCTCTCACAGAGAAAGATGACTTGTTTTAGTTCACCTACTTCCTGTATTAGATAGCGATGTGCAAAACGTTGTGGAAAGCGGAGCAGTCAGGTAAAGTGCACCTGCAGGCGAATGAACATCAAATCTCTCGGACTAAAATCCGTATTATACTTTTAGTCTTACGACAATATGTTATATATTTATCACCCCTATGATAAAACCCATGTCAGCCATTGGTTTATGAACTTTGTATTTTGAAGCCTCAACATTTGCTTTATTGCTGTTGCTATGTTGTTTTTTGGGAGCCTTTTGGGACCATGTTAGGACGAGGGATCAGAATCTGGAGTCGTGCACACTATTGTTTCATTTAGCGTGTATCCATAAGATTTGTACAGCAGATCCAAGTTGTGCCTTGAAAACAGGAAAGTTGTCTGCATAGAGGAGAACTGTGATAGCAGGCTGGTACAAAGTGAGGCTTTGTGCTCACATTTGCTGCAAACACTCGTTTTAATTCTGTTACCCTGTTTTGATGCAGAATTCACTTAAAATCAGGCAAGAACTGGACTTGTTTTAATAATGTGTTCTTGTGAAGTGATTGTGTATCGCATACATTTGATTTGACTTTCTGCCAGAAAAGTTTTCCAAATACCTCCACGTGATCAAGCCTGGATTTAGAAAAGAATAGCAAAACAAAAAAAAGCTGCACCTCCTGCTTCAGATGCAATTTGTGCTTGTGTGTTCAGAGGCGGCGAGAGGCAGGACCTCGGCTCATCCAGCTGGAGAGCCTGACCAGGAGGAGTCGAACAGGGGCACCCTGCAGACTCGGCTGCTGGCATTGGCGAGGGAGTGCGGCCGCCACTGGGATGACGTCATCCCACGTCACAGGTCGACTGCAGGTATGCGAGTCAGACCTTCTGAGGAGGGTTTCTCTCTTCTTTATAACTGACCCCGTTTCTCTCTCTCTCAGCTCTTTGTCTCAGTAGGAGCACAGAGGGAGGAGCTTGTCGTTTGGTTGGCTGATATGGATGTCCACCTGAGTGAGGTTGACCAGCTGACAGGAAACACCTGTGAAAAACTGAAACAACTGCAGGTGTTATTAATACATGTAATAATTGTTGCGTTATCTATAGATATAGTATTTATATATATTTATTTATAGTATAGTAAAAATATTGAATTATTACTGTTTAAATGACTAATATGTGACATGTATTAGTAGTGATGTTGTGCTGAGGGTTAAAATGCATTTTTAGCTTTTGGTAACTACGAAACCATTGATATATGTTTATGCTGTGCTCGTGTTTATTTTACCGTACTCATATCCAATTTATGATACATTTTATTTTGAAAGATTTAAAATTGTTCTTTAAAGAACCACTCAAAAAAGGTTCTTTAAAATCAGACTAAAGAACCACTTTTGGGTCCAGTTGGCACCTTTAGTTTTCTGAGTGTAGAGGTCCAAGAAAAGACAAACGGTGAACCGGTGCCAAAGGTCACGGACACCCAGAGCTCATGAGTGTGCATGGACAGTACAATCCCACAGGAGCAGCACCACACAGTGAAACCCTCAGTGCTGGTGTCACAGCGCATATTAGCACACACAGAGTTTTTAATTACATGACCAAACGACCTACACTGGGCATGTGAGACCTGACTGTTTGACTGTGTCCATCTAGACATTCTTTGACATCATATGGGTGACGAGGTGACTGCGCATCACAGCAGTTTACATTATGGGAAGAAGGAAAGCCAGCACAAGAAGCGTGATGTTCCATGGCACGACGTACGCTTCCACATGGGGAAAAAACATTGTGGTTTCCAAAAAAAGAAAAATTCAAAGACTTCAAGGTGTTATTGTGGCCTCCAAATTCCCCACATTTTAATCTAAACGGACATCTGCAGGGTTTTTCCTGCCTCAAAATGGGCCTTTGCATACTGACGGTG
>NW_005187536.1:712303-727737 GCF_000239375.1 Pundamilia nyererei | reverse complement strand
CTGTTTGTGAACACGTGAAGACTAATGAAGAACCTCTGTGAATTAAAAATGCCCTGAACTTGAAGCTTGAACTATTAGTGTCCTTCTTCTTCTTCTCCAATTCAGGGTCACGCAGGGATTGGAGGGTATCCCAAGTTTGTGGAGTGCGGGAGGAAGTCTGAGAGAACCCCTGGAAGCCCAGAAAGAACGAACAAACCCCAAACAGAGCCCCCTGCTGGCTGGTGATTCAAACGCAGGAGACAGAGCTCACAGTCACACCACCCCCACAAAATATTGTAGCATTTCTATCTAGTGTTTTAGCACTGATATAACAGCATGCAAGGGGTGGTGGTTTTGTGACCTAGACAGAGCTACACGATGTGGTCATTTTCGTGCTGTAAGAGACATCCTGCACTATTTTAAGTGAATCCCCATTTCGAAATCATCACTGTAGTACTCAGACCGGAGGAATGACCTCAATCCATTATTTAAAACCAACTACTGAAACCTGATCAGAAAAAACATTGAGATTAGAAATCAGTTCAAGTTGTGCAACAAATTTAAAAGGAATGAATCACAAACATTTAAAGCAGCAGATCAACAGTAAAACGCACACCTGCCAAGAACACGCTCCAAGTGTCAAACACTGTAGTGTTGCACACTGATGTGGCAGTGATACCTGAAGTGAACGGTAGCGTGTGCATAATTACACGCTGCCTTCAAAACACTCTGATCAGCTGCACAGGTCCTCGTCACAGGTGCACTCTGAAACTCGAGTCAGAGAGTTACTTAGATGCTGCTCTGGCCCGCTCTCTTTCTGTAAGCATCCCAGCCCGACTTCCTGTACAACTCCGCAGCTTCCACCCTATCAGATGCTGCCAAAATGCCTCGTCCCACGATGATGACATCAGAGGCTTTGCTGTAGATAACTTCCTCTGGAGTGGTGTACTGCTGGCCCAGCAAATCTCCTGTAAGGGGGGAGGGAGGCCGAGAAGGGAAAATAGGTTTAGAGGAGACTGATACAGACTTTGGGAGATCAGCAATAGCAGGGGCGGCAGTAGTTTCATGTACTACAGCACCACCCTGTGTTAGAAATGAGTCATGGCACCATAAAGAGGCAAAAAGCGGAGTGCAAGGCTGCCTGAGGTGCAGTTTGGCCTGAACTTTATAAAAACCTCGAACGAGTTAACACAACTCTCTGAATCTCCTGATGGGACGTGTGTGATTCCTCGGGTTACAACAACAAGGGATGTAGCACTGAGTGCATGCACTGTGTATCCATGTATCTTCAGTAGGGTGGATTTCATATAGACAGTGCATTCACAACTCACTTCGTAGTTCTTTTAGTATGATGAATATAAGTGGAAAAAATGATGATAAACAAAGAAACGTCAGCTCAAAGTTCAGTAAAAGTTGTCAGACTTACCTCCAGCCTGCATCTGCACTCCGGGGGTCACGTGGATGAACTCTGGCCTCTCTGTGAGCTTAGTGCCACAGATAAACCCAATCACAAAGTCCGAGTGCTCCTCTGCCATTTGCACCTATGAAAACACAAAGCAGCTGTAAACTGAAAAGAACACAAAGCACATGTAAACAAACTTAGAAGAAGAGCACACGCAGAAATGAGCTCACCACAGCCTTCATGTATTCACCAGCAGCCAGCGATCCCTGGGAGCTCATCTGAGCTATGAGCAAACAGCCTCGGGCCAGAGGCTTCCCTACAGCGCTCAGACCTTTCACCACTCCCGGCCCCGGCACTGCGTGGGCATTCACTATGTGGGACCACGATGAAATCTGGTACAAACCACCTGGAGAAAAGACAAGATCACAGCGTTCGACTACTTTGGAGACATTTTTAAGTCACTTTGAATTTACACGACCAAAAGACGTGAAATCGTCTCACCCTCATACTGATGCTTGACTGTGTTCCCGATGTCAGCGAACTTGCGATCTTCAAAGATAAGAAAGTTGTGCTTTTCTGCCACGGCCTGCATTTTCTGAATAAAGGCTAATGTGTAGTCCTGTTAACACATATGGAAAAAAACCATCAGTTTGTTTGTTGCATGTACAGATTTGAGGTTTTAGTTGATCCCGCTGTACCTGGAGGATGTCTACGTGGGTCTTCAGCATGCAGATCTTTGGACCGAGCGACTCGGCCAGCTGGAGCAGCTCATCGCTGCTGGTTACATCAGCAGACACACAAAGATTGGACTGTTTCTCCTCCATAATCTTCAGCAGCTTTGATGCTAGAGGATGGATGTCTGCAGACAACAGAAGGAAAAGAAAATGAGAAAAGAAAAGAGCAAGAGCAGACACAGCACGTGTGTGGAGCTCAATGAAAACACCACCAGTCTCTGTTTTGACGTGAAATAACTAAATAATTTAAGACTACATACTTGGTAACTTGGCTCTTTCTGAATAACTGAGCTCCAGCTTCTGTTCCACACACAGCTTCTTGCTGGCTGGAGAGTCTGTGCCATTCTTGGGCCTGAGAGTGAGTCAAGGTGACAGTTTCACCAGACAGTTTCTAGATTGTAGCGTAATGCAAGCAGACACACCAGCTACACCGGGGGAAAACATCTGGAGAGTTGTACCTGAAAGTGTTGTTGTCCCGGATGAACTCGAGGACAATCTGGGCGGTTTGGGCGTCGATGCGTTCGGCTGCCTGTAGCACACGGAGCAGCTGAGATATGGAGATGATGGGATGGAGCTTGATTCCCTTTGATGCCAACATCTCCACGCCACCTTGCTCTCTGTCCATTAGCACAATTGCATCCGTCACCTTGAATAAAAACATGTCAGAGGTCATTCTTGTGTATTGCTGCTCTTGATGACGTCAGTGCAGCGTAACTATGATATTATTATCTTTACTGTAAGGTTAGATTCTGGACCTTCAGTCCCTCTTTGTAGAGCACTTCAGCAGTCTCCAGGATGCTGGTGCCGCTGGTCACCGTGTCCTCAATGATCAGGCACGTATCCCCCTGACGGAACGACCCCTCCACCAGCCGTTTGGTTCCTGAAGCAGAGTTACAGAAGGCAAATACTGAAGGACAAACTTACAGTAACTCTCAAACTATGAAATATTAACCAACAATATAGCATGCAAGATGAAGCACGCACTTTCTTGCTTTGCATTTTATTTTTTTGGGTTGGTTTACGCAGGTTCTGTACCATTGAACTGGGATTTCAGAGAGTTTAATGTCTGCCTACACCGGACACCTGTGTATTCATGCACACCTCAGCGGGGGTACTGCCTGAGGCTTCAGGTCTTTCAAACATCTGGACAGCAAGTTTAATCAGAGCCTGTAGTGGCAGCATTGTTTTTTATTTTTTTGAAAACCTGATCAGCTGAGAGCGGCTCACCGTAGTCCTTGGCCTCCTTCCGCCTGATGAGCATGGGCAGTTCATGTCGTGAGCAGATAATTGTGGCCAAAGGCAAGGCTGTGTAAGGAACCCCACACACAGAGTCGAACTGCAGACCCTCTTCCTGCACTCGCTCGTAGATGAGATTTGCCACCTGGAAGTAAAAAGCAGTAGTTTGGGTCTGTTGTCAGAAAAAAAGACCAGTTTAGAGTGATGTGTTGCAGATGATGAACTTCTAATAAAATGTTAATCAGAAAGCTGATACAGTTAAATGACCGGCTGTTTAAGGCTGAATGGTTTGAAACGCTGATCAAATCAAATCAATTTATTTATATAGCACTTTTCACAGGATAAAAACCACAAAGTGCTTCACAGTAATATAAAACAGAAATACATAAAATACATTAATAATAAAACACACAGCACAAATCTAATTAAAAGCCAATCTAAATAAATGAGTCTTATCCTGAGTGACTTGAAGAGCGGTTGTGCTTCAGAAAGCTGCTGATTCCTGTAACGATTATTGAGGCTGGAGTGAGTGATTAGCTGGTGAGGTCCAGTCTTATCTGTTTTAACTGTTATTTTCCGTGAAAGGAGGGGATCCCTGAAACTCAGTCATTGTGTCTGCTGCATTACCGTGAAATAAACCACGTGAGTATGAATATTACACAGGAACTGACGAGTGCCTACACAGATACTTTTGCCTTTAAAAAGTGCATCCGGCAGACGTTTCGTGTGTCCGGTATCGCTTTAAGCTGTTCTGTTCTGCAGTCACGAAGACAGCACGTGTTACCTGGTTCATGAGCGCGGGGTGGGACACGAGCACCCTCAGGTCGATATAAATGGGTGTCATCAGGCCGCTCTTCAGCTTGTATTCCCCGAACTTCACTCCGTTCACGTCGTGGAGCTTCAGGATTAAACTATCAATTGAAGCGCCGTCCATTCTCTCCGTATTTACGAGCTTCGGCTGCACTTTCACTCGTCCTCAAAACTTGCTCGTCCAATTCGCGCTACCCCAGTTACGGTAACACAAAAACTTCCGCTAAACCTTTCAGAATAAAAGCGTCAATGTCCGTTTTAAGAGCTTTTAATGTTTACAGATCAAATGTCGCGTAGCTCAGTGAAGAAACGTGAAGAAGCCTGATAGAAAGAATCGTTGTTTGTGAAAGTTCAAAAATGAAGACTCGAATAAATAACGTTGCGACAGGCTGCTGTCCAGCCTCTCAGCTGTGATAGGCTCCAGCACATCCAGAAGAAGACGTATGGATGAGAAAAGTACGCCCTAACCGGAAGTAAACACCCGCGTCAGCGTAATAGCCCTTCAAAATAAAAGCACCGACCTCCGCCATGCTCATAAGCCATGTATTCAAAAAATAACGTCAAATCGATTTGGTTGGTGAAAACAAATTGTATGTTTTATTATCTTTTAACTTTAAGAGTTTCGGTCATAAAAGGGCTTCCTGCAAGCCCATGATTCCAGGGGCGGATCGAGAAAGGTGGCATGGGGTGGCATGGGGTGGCGTGGGGTGGGTGGTGCCACCCTAAAATGATCTCTTGCCACCCCACGTGCCACCCTAGTTTTGCATATGACAGTTTTATTTATTAAAATAAGATAGAATTAACACTTTGAGCGTAGTTACAGTTAACAGTGAACATAAATTCTTAAACTGAATATATTGCTCTGTGTTACCCCCTTTTGTTTTCAGTAGCAAGCGATGCCTATGATAGTAAGAATACACCAGTTTTTAAATTTTAATGACAGACCACTAAATCCTGAGTTGTGTTAATACATATATATAAACACACACACACACACACACATATATATAGCACCAAAACAGTAAAGAAAGAAAAAAAGCCACCTCTTGTATGTGCAAATGTACTATGTCGACCTTTAAAAAAGTCGTTTTGTTTTGTGTGTCAGTGAGGGCACTTACGAATGTCACAAAGGCAGATTGCAATGTAAACACTGTCTCTAGGTGGAAAAGAGAAGTGATACACCTGCTGTTATCGGGCCTAGAGGGTTTTGGTCTGTGGTGTTCTTCTCTGTCTTGTGGCGGACAAACATTTTTTTTTACTGGCACAAATAATTTGTGTTATTCTTATTGCGACACCTAATTGTTCTCTCATTTTAGTTATTGTAACATTTTTAAATGGCTGTACAATTTTAAAAAAAACCCGCCACTACTAGGATTTTATGTTTTTTGTGTGATTTCAGATCAGTTGCATTAATACAGTATGTCAATGAAAAAACAACTAAATTCAGACCCGTGAGGTTGAGCTATAAAGAATGATACCAAGCAAGGCAGGGGAAACAATAAAATAAAACAATTTAAAGGTGAAATACAAATGTAAAATCAAAAATGGCCAGTTATATTTTGGACCTCGGAGGGTTAACTCAGCAAATCATGAAAAATTAGGTTTAAGTTTTTGTTCATGACAGTGCAGATTTCTGACATGGTGTATAAATTTAAGCATGTAACAGTTTGATTTTTTTCTAACAAAAAAGTATGAAACGCAAGTGAGACTCTTTGTAAATGAACCGCCCCATAGCTTTGTGGATTTTATACTTCTTAGGCTACATATTATATATTTATTATACAGGCTGTACAGTACATAAGATCAAAATCTGCATGATTTATGTAACTAAAGCGTTTAATTATGTGAGCTGCAGAAAATAATAATAAACTATATTTATATGAAAAACGCATTTACTTACTGCATTTGAATTATTGTAACAATATGTAACCACCTCCATATGTGTCTGAAAAAAAAAGGCTTTGATTTTGTCACACCATTTGATTTCCTTGCCACCCTCATGCCATCCTAAGAAAATTTCTCTAGATCCGCCCCGCATGATTCTCTGATTTAGGCTTTTTAAACAAAGTCTTTACCAAGGTTTTAATAGGTAACTGACTAAAACTACAGCGTTTGCTGACCAAACTAAGTAAGTAAAATTTCACTGAAGTAAAAGTGACTTCAGGCACTGTATAAAACAAGAGATAACTAGGAATGAATTCAGTCTCACTAACAGGCATGTGTTTTTATCGGTTTATTAAAAAGATTCAGTCCACAGTAGTTCAGAGTCTGGCACCAACAACATAAAAAACAAATGAATCAAAAATAAAGTGTACACCCTAAAATAGCACTGAACAAAATGCCTGAATAACAAGGGATAAATAAAAGAACTGAATTAAAAAATAAAAAAACACTCAAATGTAATCCACGGGGAAATGATGGTGAATTCTCCAACTTATTTTTGAAACAACAGTTACATTTCTAGGTGAGCCAGTTCTGGGTTTACTTTTTAATTTTTTATAGGTTCTATAATTTGTACTCATATTGCTGATGACGACCGTCTGCATGGTGAATTAAAGATTAATAGCAGACACATCAAAAGTAACAGAAAGGCTGTTTCCAATCTTTCTGTCATTTAAAAAGATCAGCTGATCTTCAAACTAGCAGACCACAGATATACACAGGATACTTACAGGAGTGCTTTCCTCGTAACAAAGGGAATTACACTTCACTACAAAGAATGTAGATTCACGCTAATAAAAACTGTCATAGCAGTTTTATTTTAATCGGATTGTGACGGTCATTTCTGTATATGTCACTAAAACTGACCCACAGGAGCTAAAAGTTATTTTGGGGTACAATAGCAATACTGCATGGCTTTGAAACTGCCTTTGCAAAACAGCTCTCCCTCTTTCTATTGATATGGAAGGACCCACAAAATGCATTCCACCATTATCTAAATGCATTTGAAAAAAAAAACGGATATGGCAACAAAAGGTGGCTGCAGACATTTAGAGATTTGCATAAATGCATTCTGTGTTTGAAAGAGGAATGTTCTGAAAACAAAAGCACCAATACAACAGTCAAAACACACATAACAATACTGCTTGTGTGTGTGTGTGTGTGTGTGTGTGTGTGTGTGTGTGTGTGTGTGTGTGTGAGCTTTGGTGAGAAAGAGCGATTTAGGGAATGAACGTTCAAGGGGGTGAAGCAGCAGGATTTGTGCTCTGACAGATTTGTCTAAAATTACTCTGATGGAAGAAATCCCTGGTTCTGTTGAAGAAAAGAGGCTCAAAACCCACAAAGAAAGCTGCTACAGGTCTTTGAAAGGCGAAAAGTGTTGTTAAGGCACTACAATTTGGTGGGAAATAATTAAGGCACAAATCTGATGGAATATTTCCTTTTCACAAAAGCGAGCGGGGGCTTCCATCTTGAAGCGATGCTGACGCTGTTAGGGATCTCGTCATTTTGTCCTCCTTTACTCGTACTCCTTTCGTCTCTACTCTTGTGGGCTGATAGCGTCTGCAAGCAGCTCCGGCCTCAAACATTCAATCGGACACTGGATGTTCTGGGGAACAGAGAAGGGCACGTCACAGGGAGAAGGGAGAGGAAACATGCATGTTGTATGGGCTACAGCTACATTTTTATCTGATGTAAATCTTCATTGGAACGATTACTATTAGAAAAAGACACTGACCAGTTTGCGAAGAGCATTTTCTCTGTAACGATCAAAGACGTCTGGGCGAACAGGCTGGAGGAGGTCAGCCTCCAGCTCAGGCTGCCCTCCTGGCCTCCTGCAGTTCTCACATCGCCAGCCCTGAAGAGAAGAGAGAGAGATGTTGCTCACACACACACACAGCCAGCCTGGCCTTGAGTGCACACAAACACCTTTAAAGAGCTTTAAAGCAACACTACAGGTGGCGTTCTCACCTGTAGTCCTCCATAGCAAGTACAGGTGCAGATGGCTCCCTGGTACTCCTTCTGCCACTGCCTCCCGACCTGGTACATTTTCCCATCGTCATAGCAAGTCGACTCATCTGGAGAAGGATAGAAATGAAAGAAGCATGAGAGTAAACTCAACACGTTAAAAAAATCCTGACATAGACCTCGTCACTTTATTCACACCAAACGTGTTCTCGTATCATTAACCTAACACGACACCCGGCTCTGGTGTGTGTCCGGCAGTCAGCACTCACGAGGTTCACATTTGAATTCTCCTTTGCCGTTGCCCAGACAGGTGCAGCTCATCATGTGACCATCCTCACCGCGGCGATCCCACCTTTCTCCAATAGGGTAGTTATTGCCGCCATCATGGCACCACTCTGAAGAAGGGAGAGGCAGCAAAGAGAGGGACAGACACAGAAAAAGAAAGGGACGAGGAAATGATGCAGAGAGGGAGTGAATGCACAGATGTGCAAAAGATGAAGAAAGCAGTTCATCAGTCGAGCCCATTCACAGATACATATTTATGCAGCGTGTGCAGACACATAATAAATATACAGAAAAATGAAATGCTCTCAGCTTCTCGTATCGTCGTGTTAGCTTTGCAGTTATGCACAATACAAATAACTGAGTGCGAGGCTCAGTCGGGCAGATCAGTTTGATGTGAGGTTTTCACAGTTTGCAGAGAAGGATCAGAGGGATCCACATGGGCAGGCTACAGCTGACTCACACACAGTAAAGTCATTTTCTTTATGATTAACTGGTTTGTTTAAATACATTTAAACCTGAGGCAAAAAATGTTCTATGCAAAGGTCTATTTCTCATTGCCGTGGCTGCCCATGCTGACATTTTATTACTGCATGCTGCTGCACATCCACTGATTCTATGACTCAGGAATTTATAATGTGCATAAAGGCAAATGGCATCATTTTATGTGTTTAACTGAATTTCCATTTGCTTGTTTTATGCCTCCCTATTATAAATTCCTCGTGTTTAAATCACATAGAATTATTACTGGACTTTAATTCCATGGTAGGGTTTTGCAAAGCATGCTGGGATGGGGTTAATAAGCCACTCACTGGATGAATCACACCTAAAATGCCCACTGCCCAGCCCCAGGCAGCGGCACCACAGCTTGAAGCCCGTCTCTGACATGCGCTCCCACTCTGAGCCCACTTCATGGTAGGTGTGTGTGAACGTGTCGTAGCACACGTCCCGTTTGGGGGTGATGGGGATGCCACCTTTGAAGACAAAAAAACCAATTTTTTTTATTGCTCATTAAGAAACTCATCGGGTTATTGATTTAATATTTTCCCATTTTTCACTTCAGACTCTTTGAATCTTTTCTACTTTTCAATTTTCTGTGATCAAAGGATAAAATTGCGAGTGTAAACTGCTGTACCAGCATCGCCAGCGATTACGACTTCCTCCAAAACCTTCTCTTTAGCCCCGCCCTTCATGGCCTCCACAATGACATTATAGGAAGCTCCAGACGTCAGTCCAATCAGAGTGGCGCTGGTGGAGTTGCCAGGGAGACGCATCTGTGTGGAGAAAGATAAAGCAGCTGAATGAGGAACGTCCTCTCATATCAAACGAGCTCGCGTGTGGATGTGTGTGCACACGCGTCTGTACCTGGAAGCCTCCTTCCTCCAGGTCTGTGATAGGATTACAGGACACCTCGTACTCTGTCGTGTGAGGGATGGGTTTCCAGGAGATGGTTGTGATTGTCTGAGCTTCTTGGGGAATCTCTGTTTCACTGTCAGAAAAACCAAACGCGAGACCAGGCAGAGGGCCGTCGCTCACCTACAGGAGCCACATGGAACAAAGTGTGAGCACATGAATATTAATTAGGGTCATGTATTTGTACCTGCTCTGAAATCAAAAACCAGCATGCATAAGACATAAGATTTGTTTTTACTTTGATTTCATCAAATAAAGCTGATGTAACGTGTTGGAGATGCTTTCACTGCTTTACTGAAACAAGATTATAGCTACGTCAGGGCCTCACCCACCTTGACCAAAGGTACTCTGTTTCCATCAGGGCCTGCCACAGGAATATAAATTAAGGGCTCTTTGAGAGTGGGTCTCTGGCCTTCCTTGGGTCCACTGTAGGGGCCGAATCCATTATTGGGGCCCAGACCCTGATACTCTGTATAGATATGCTGACCCTGCTGGCCTGGCTGGTTCTGGCCGCTGGTGCCAGCCAGGTGGACGTGGTTGGAGTTAAAACTGGAGAAACAAAAAGAAAGGGATGATAAAACAGCAAAAACCAAGAGGTGCGAAATCAGAAAACACTGTTAAGGTGGTTAAAGACATGTCCTTCCTTTCCATATGACTGTGGCAATGCTTACATTTTGTCGTCAAAGGACTCGGGAACATCCAGAATGTCAGTGGTGGGGCGATGAGGAACAGGAAGCTGAGGCAGCTCAGGGAACAACAGCTGAGAATCTGGAGCTGGTTCTGATTGGATCAAAGACAAACGTGTGCTGGCTGTTAGATTCTTGGATTCCTGTACTTAGGTTGGATTGGTTTCATTGTATAACGGTTAGAAGAGCTTTGGACGGCTAAACTCAGACCCTCCGGCAAGCATAAATTGCCCAACATATTTACAGCTGCATGGCCAGCAGAGGGCAGCACAGCACAGCTCATGTAGCAGTTACTACTGCTGGTTTTGTCTCTCTGAGAGAAGTTACTCTTAACAACAATCGTGAAAAATAATCAAAGTCAAAGTTCTCATTACATCATCTAACTGCTGCAAGTGGGAAACTTTAAAAAAACAACCTTTAAGGCTTTTATTTAATGGTGTAATCTGTAAGTCTTTGTAGAAGTACTCATAAACTGAGTATATTATTCCACAACACCATGTCCCACCTTCAGCATATCACATTTTAAAAAGGTGATGGGAGATGCAAGAGAAATAACTTTGCAATGTTCAGTTTCTCTTAAGTGATACCAGAAGTCAGAATAAAAGCGTTTAATACATTCGACACACAGTGAAACGTAGAAACATCTGTAGCTGAACTGTAACAAAAGAAGTTACAGTCGATAAACGGCTGCAGGTGGACGACGTCTGCACTTACGGGTTCTGGCTTTCCCCACCAGCGGTGTGCTTCTCAAAGCATTCTGCAGGGCTACGATCTTAATGACATACTCCGTTCCTGGTTTCAGACCTATTGTCAAACAAAAAGTCAAAAAGATTCATCTTTTTTTAAAAATAAATATTTACATGACATGTAGTAACACTCATGGACACTTACCATTGATGGTAACAAAGTCCTGGCCTGCATGGGGTCTAGGAAGGACCTCTCGAGGCACACCACCCGCCTCCTCATAGGTGACGTAGTACCCTGTAATGCCTGGGCTGCGTGACGGCTCCCACATGAAAGAAATGCTGTTCGGATTCAGGGAGGTGAAGCGAATATTTGTGGGTGGGATGACCAGAGGCTGAGCTACAAGACAGGCAGAAAAGTGATTACTCAGGAAATATGGAGAAAGTCTTTCTTAAGTAAATACATAATACTGTGTGATGTGCACAGTTACCTGTGCTCGCTGTGAGTGTGAAAGGTACGCTGCGCCCATGTCCTTTCAGCGTATAGATGTTGATCTTATAACTGGTGCCAGGCTCCAGACCTAGAGTGTGAATACAGACATGTTAGCGAGAGTCTGTATGTGCAGAAACACATGTTAAACTCTGCTGTCTCGTACCTGTAATAGTGTATAAGCGCAAATCAGGGCTGATGGTGTTTTGGATGGGTGTGTAGCCGGAAGAGGGGTGGGTGGGCGTGGCCTCAACCAGGAAACCAGAGATGGGGTCTGGCTTGGCCCGCCATGTCAGCGTGATGGTGGAATCATTAACATCAGCGATACGCACACGACGAGGCGGGCTGATATCTTGAAGCAAAGCAGCACCAGAGAAAAAGTATTAATAAGATGGAATAAAAGCAGCTCCTCGTTTTTATGCGTCAAATTATCCATTTTATAAACTCACTCTCCAGGGTGGTGACCTCTCCCAGGACGGGCCTGCTGGTTAGAGAGTTCTTCAGCGCATAAACGTTGACTTCATAGGTGGTTGCAATCTAACGGGACCCAAAGAGGTACGGTTACATTCTCCACAAGGCTGAGAGTCAAAATAGCGACTGAAGCTGCGAGATTATATGTCTGTGCATGTTTGTGCACAGGTATGGGTGTGCCTGGGAAAGCCTCGTTAAACAGAGTCGTTATCAGCAAGTGTGCAGACCTCCACGTGTGTGTGTGCGTGTGTGTTACTGCACTAAAGCTGGTCGAGCGGGCTAAATGCTTACAATTACATCATGTACAGAATTATTCCCAACTTATCAGTGAGCACATTTTTCTTTCTCGTCTGGTATCGATGCTCAAGAGAGACTGAAAAAGTGTCAGTATCTGTGATGGCTAAGCTATTGAAGTTTAAGGCACTGGAAATTTATTTAATTTACTCACCATGAGCCCAGAAATGTGTGCCTGAGTGGTGTCTGGGGCCAGGTTGATCTCTTTGGTAGGCCCGCTCTTGTTCTTTGGGTTTACCACCACACGGTAGCCTGTGAGGCCCCTGAGCCCTGTTAGCTGATTGTCCTGACCCGGCATGTCCCAGCGCATAATGAAAGAAGTAGGGCTGACCTGGGAGAACTGGAGGTTAGTTGGAGGAGAGATTGCTGGAAGGAGGGAAAAAAGAAAAGAAAAATAAGTGTTATTAGGAAACAGAAGAGGAAAGCTGGGTTTTTCACTTGAACTGCTGTTTCGCATTAATTAGAAAGCTTTGACGCTGGAAAATGTTCTCAAACATGTAGTTATAAATGTTCCCTTCCCTACCTGTAGCTTGTGTCCCAACCACGGCTGTGCTCTCTGTGTCATCGTACAGAGCAATGACCTTCACGGTGTATTCGGTGCCGGGCTGGAGACCGTATATGTCGGCTGACTCGGCGTCTCCTGTGGGAGCAGGAAGCAGCTCTCTCTCTCCCTCCTCAGAACTTGAATAAAACACTCGGTAAGACGTGACGGTTCCCTCGGGACTGTCCCAGGTGATCCGCAGTGAGGTTGAATCAACGTCTGAGAAGGTCAGGTCTTTGGGGCGGTCTACATCTAAAGGGAATGAGAGAGGATAAGAAAGACAAGTATGAGAAGGTGATGTCGTTTAAGTAAACTTTCAGTTAAAAGTTTCCACAAGGCAAATCCTTACTGGTTGAAGCCGTCACCACCTGTGGAGAGCTCTCCCCGTCTTGTACTTGAGCAACCACACTAAAGGTATACTCCGACGTCGGCATCAGGCCTGAAAAAGTAAACTCTGTCTGATCTGGAAACAACAAAAAAGGGAAAATCAACACGGCTCAAAGTTTACAGCTAAACTTCACAACACGCTGTGAATGTGGGAAACGTACCTGGAGCCACCACTTCGGTAAAAGATGGTCCCAGTCCATTTCTAGGAGCCCCAGTCACCCTGTAACCCTTGATGGGGCCTGCGGCGGGGCTCCACCTTACTGTGATGCTGTTGTCATTCACATCTGTCACCTCCATCTCAGAGGGAGAGTCGACACCTGCAAGAGAAGAAAACAGATGTGAAAAGGAAAGTGTAACGCTGTTATGTCTCAGAGAGATTGTGCACTTTGTGTGTCCGTACTTGTCTTATGAGTGACATAGATTGGGACGCTGGATGCGGGGCTGTCTCCTCTGCCGGTCACAGCGTACACAGTGATAGTGTAGTCAGTTCCAGGCTTCAGGTTAGAGATTGTGGCGGTGGACTGAGAGCCAGGAACCGTGAACTCCTTAGGATTACCATGACCACCTGAGACAAAAAGACCTTCCGTTTGCAAGTGTAACGATTTACTAATGACTGGCCAAAAAAAATTGCAAAAAGGAATAATATAGTCAGAAAAATATGCAGTTCTCGGTACAAATTAAATCTGTAAGTCTACCTGACTCTCCATGGGTGATCCTGTAGTAGCGCACAGTAACTGGGGGAGCAGCCCAGCGGACAGTGATGCTTGTCGGGTTCGAGTCTAGCACTTCCAGGTCAGTGGGAGCATCAGAGACTGGACAAAGAAGCCAGAAAGAAAAATGAATACATATCCAACGTGTTGGCGTTAACGTCGTGAGTGGATAAAACATTGAAAGTGGCGTTCATACTTGTTTTCTGTGTCCCGCTGAGCGGCAGGCTCTCCTGTGTCCCGCTCACGGCGAAGATGTTGACCAAGTACTCTGTGTCAGGAGTGAGTCCTGTCAGAGTGAAGTGCTTCCTGGACGGGGGCAGCCTCTCGTCTTTGGACCTCCCACCCGTCACCATCTGGTAACGGATGCGGTAGCCGCTGATCTTACTCTGCGGAGCGAACCAGTGGATGGTGAAGGAGTTGGTCATGATCTCAGAGAACTGCAGGCCGACGGGTGAGTCCAGAGCTGCAGGTCGGGACAAAGAAGGATAAAGATGATTTCACTGGCTCTTATGATGCCAGTGGCTGATTCTAGGCTGATGCACAGTTGCTCCTGACTTAGAATCACCTGTTTTCTGAGAGCCAACCACAGGCGAGCTCTCCCTCTCCTCATAAACACACATCACGCTCACCAGGTACTCGGTGTTGGGCAGCAAATCTGCAGACAGCAACAACAGCACAGATGTGAATGCAGCCCTTTCTTCTGTGACTGTACCTGGCTTTGTGTTAATCATGATTACTACAGCTTACTTCTTAGCACCACACCGTTAGCCGTCCCTCCTACGCTGGTCTCTGTGATCTCATCTTCATCATCGATGGGATGATACCTGAATGATACAGAGACCGACATCAGCTATATTCACAAGCTACTGCATGAGGACATTTTTGTGTTTCTTCACCTACCTGATACGGAAACTGTTAATGTCAGCAGTGTTTGGGACTGGGGGAGAGACCCAGGTGACCTCCATGGTGTCTGGCCCAACCTGCCCAAAGGCTAAATCAGTGGGAGCTGGCACAGCTGCGGGAAAGACAGAGCAGACTGTTGGATTTATGAGATTTCTTATTGGTTGTGAAACGGGATTCGGGAAATGTAATAACTCCACGAAAGGATGCAAGAGAAATGACAAACATAAGGGAACAACTAAAAGAGAAAGTGAAATATTTACACGACCGTCTTTTAAAAGACGAGTCTGTGATGTGTTTGTGTGTCAGTGCAAATCCTCTTCTGAAGTTTTACAACATCTTCAAGCTGGGAGAACAAGCACTGTTTGCACTGGTGGGGGGTGGGAGGGCAAGCCTTAGTATGATAAACCTCTCAACTAATACCAGCTGGTCCCCACACACACACACACACACACACACACACACACACACACACACACACACACACACACACACACACACACACACACA
>NW_005187536.1:703245-712283 GCF_000239375.1 Pundamilia nyererei | reverse complement strand
ACACACACACACACACACACACACTCAGGGCTATTAAACTGACAACAAAACACGCACAGCAGTTACATCAGCAACCTAAAGGTTTCTGTTGTTTAAAGATCCGTGTCAAAGGTTTAATGAGAGCTTTATTACATTATATAACCTAAACAGTGAGTTCACACTGAACGTGTGTGTTTTTTAGTTCAGCTTGGTAGAAACACGGCTCTTACAGGTCTGCTGAGTGAGCGTGGTGGGCTCGCTCTCGCCATTCTCCGTCAGAGTGGTAACGCTGATGTCGTAGTCGATGCCCGGTTCCAGTCCGTAGACCGTGTACTGACCGGTTGTGGGCAGCACCTGGTCTTCAAAGATCGGTACGCTCTCGCCGGCTGCAACTACAGTGATCCTGTAACCAGTGATGGCTTTGGTGTCGAACGGTGTCCAGCGTAGACTGATAGTGGTGTCGCTCACATCCTCAAAGCTGAGGTCAGTCAGCTGTGGTACTTCTGGATGGATGGGAAGAGATTTGGGGGCAGAGAAAGGAAGAGAGAAAAACCCAGAAACGCCAAACAAAGAAACAAAGAGCCAAACGTGAGGAAAAAGAAAAAGGAGAGAAAGGATACAAACTGGTTAATCTGGGCCACAAACACTGGACTTCCAGCAGGGTGACACTGATGGAAGCCCTAATGTTAAGTTTGCGTCTCCTGATATACAGATATATATATCACCAAATGGTAATATACCTATGTTACCATTTGGTGATATATAAAGTTAACATTAAAAGCATTAGTGTTACCTATGAGTCACTTTAGCATAGGCACTTAGCTGCTGGTGCCTATGCAGAGAGCAACAGTTTCAGAAAAGAGCTGGTAGGTGTTAAAAGTTGAAGGTTGATGTTTTATTTGAAAACATCAACCTTCAACATGTTGCTTCTGCAGCTGATTAGAGAATGACTTTCCATACATGCACATGCTGTCTGCATGGACTGATGGACCGGGAAGAAAACCCATTCAAACCTCTGAGAGGCCTTCTTATGAAATTAAACATCTCACCTGGTGTAATGACAGTCGATACCGGAGTGCTCTCCATCTCATCTTTAACAGCGACAACACTGATGTTGTACTCCACACCAGGGCTCAGGTTTTCCAGGGTGCAGGAGTTCTCACCACCTTCCACAAATTCCTCCACACTGTTTCCTTGTTGTCCGTCAGTGGGAGTGCATGTCACTCTGTACCCGGTGATGTCTTAGAGGGATAAGAGAGGTATTTAGTTGTTAGCCTGGCTATTCATGATTTGCTTGTTGGGATTCTTCTTTTTATTGCACATGTGTGTACCTGGAGTACTGGCTCCGTTCCATTCCACTGTGACACCACCGGTGCCTGGGTTAGGCTTCAGATTGAGATCGGTTGGAGGAGACAGAGCTGGAGAGCAAAGAGGATAGAAGATCAGAGGAGGACGTGTGGAAAAAGAATGCAAAACAGAGAAAAAAAGGTTTGGAAAGTGGAATGAAAAGAGTCCACTTACGTGTGATAACGCGGCGCGTGATCGGAGTTCCCTGCTCGTATCCATTAATGACCGGCTGGACGCTGTAGGTGTACTCCACTCCTGGAGTCAGACCGGAAACGTAGATACTTCCTGACTCAGAGGTCACATCTCTCGGGGCTTCCCCACCCTGACTGGGCCGTACTGTCAGCTGAAAGATAAATGCACACAGTCAGACAGACTGAGCAGAGGAGGTAAAGGTCAGAGGTCAGTGCTTTCCCAGGAACACTGAAGCCAGCAGAACATTCTCATCTCTGGTGCGACATCTTCTAACCAATCAGATATATCTCAGAGGGTTAAGTTCCCATGTTAGTAGCTAACTCTGAGAGGCGCACACTCAAGTAAGAATAACTGGAATGTGCTTTGCACAGCAAACAGGAAAATGCATTTAAACAGTCAGAATTACAGACGTAAAGAAGAAAACCTGCACCCAAAAAGGCAAATGATGCAAAAATATACTGTAAGTGAGGGTACCTTGTAGCCAACGCGGGGAACTGGAGTCCAGGTGATTATAATGGAGGAATCAGTCACATCAGTGTTGAAATGAGGAGCATTACCCATCGCTGGGGCTACAAACACAGAAGGTGAAGGTGTGTTCTTATCAATTTTAGTGTCTTGGAGTATAAATACAGCAAAAACTTCAATATTCATGCTTTGGTGTTTGAAGGAGGCCACGCCTCATTGACTCGACTTATCCAGAAAAATCTTTTTTAATAGCAAAACGCACAAAAGTTTGAAGTATAAGCTCAGTGGCCACAAAGCTCAATGCACTGGATACTCACTGGTTGTAAACAAAGCCGTCTCTCCCGCACTCATGGTGTTGGCTTGCTCCGCGTGCAGAGTCACTGTGTATTCGGTATCTGGCTGCAGGTTGAGGAGGGTGTACTGGGTGAGGCGGGCAGGCAGGCGCAGCTGCTTGGGGTTGGAGCCCTCAACAGTGAGGAAGAGACGGTAGCCGGTAATTTTGGCACGGGGTGCAAACCACAGCACCACTGCACTGTCCTCGGTCACATTGGCAAAATGGATGTCTGTGGGGGCATCGGGCTCTGAGAAGACAGATAATGAACACTGTTAGATTCAGAGCAGTTTGATCTAAAAGACTGTCGGGAGCAGTATGAACAGTTTCAGTTCTGGTAAAAAAGCATGTTTCACGCTTCATCTCCGTCTGCTTTATCCCATATTCAAACAGCCAGTCGTATCAAACCATCTTCAGAAACGAAGGGTCCTATAACAGATGGAATGGCCCCCGCAGAGCCCCCACAGTCTGGACCAGAGCCCAGGCTGCTTGGAAGAACTAAATCCCCAGACGCCCTGACAAAATGCAAAAAACTCTACCACAGGAAATACATGCCACTGGAAAAATAAGCACTTGTTTATTATGGTCTCTGATCAGTAATCATGATTTCATGCATTTATAGGATAACTAAAACATGTGCAGATTGTATTGTCTGTTTCACAGTGTGGTTGTGTTAGGGTTAATGCCCCTTTACCCAGATTTTAGTCATGCAAAGAAGAGAGGCTGTGTGTATTCACATCCAGTTTTGGCATGTAAATGATTTCCCTGTAGTCTGGAGGCCATCTGTCATACTCACTGGTAGATTGCTCTCCAATAAGTGGCAAACTTTCGTGTCCATTATGAACAGCATAGACACTGAATCGGTACAGTGTTCCTGGCTGTAGATGCGTCACTTCAGTGTAGGCGTTCTGACTGGCGGGCAGATTCATCTCTGGCTGAGAAGAACCAGACTCATCGACGGGCACCACGGTGACCCGGTAACCAGAGATTTCACCAGAGGGTCTGGACCAAGTCAGAATGATTTTTTTATCAGACACCTCAAAGAACTGCAGGTCGGTCGGGGAATCCACTTCATCTGTGGGTACGACACAAACAAATGTCAGTATGTGTTCTTTAAAACTGAAGTTAGACTAAAAACGTTGGGTTAAAATGATTTACAAATGCTGAGCAGAAAAAAATGCACGTATAATGCAATGGATGGAGTCTGTGATCACTCAGCACATGCAGCTGAATGTGTATGACCATCTTCCCCTTAATAAAGGAAACATGCATTTGAGGGAAGAACCCAGAGAGCCTGACTTCTTTACCACTTATAGGCAGGAGACAAAAGCACTGGACAAAATTAGTAAGAGAAGAAATAAATCTGACCCGAGCAGAATAAAAGAAGGGAAATAACACAAACCAGATCAAGTTACGTAGTTGGCAATTTGATTCATAGCAAACTTTGAGTTATTGTACAAAGTTTTTTAGGTTGGGTCTTTGCAGAGCCCTGAAATTCGCTCTGAAGCTAAATGACTACTGCATTTCCAAAAACATCTGACCTTCATTGCTTGTTGCATAAATCCAGTCTAATGCAGCTGATGTGTTTAACATGTGTGTAAATAATTATAAATGATTCCTGTTACAGGACGCTCACTGAGACGAGGACTTCCAACCCTGCACCCAACCCCAATGGCAACCAACAAACAGCCTAAAACTGACTAATATGAGCTGCGGTGTGAGGTGGAGTTTCACTTTTCTGCCTTATATTAAACTCGGTCAGCTAATTTACACATCTTCAGTCCATCACACAAACTGTACACACACTCTTCCAACATCTGTTTGACCTGGCAGACTAACAGGTTTTACATAACTCCATCCCAACAGCTGTGAACTCAGTGACTTGCCTTGGAAAGTTTGTCTTGCTTCTACTGAGGATTGGAAACAGGCATAAATCTCTAAATACGCCACAGGACAACTTGCAGGTTATGATAGGTGCCCTCATGGCAAGTGTATTAATTCAGAATGTATGGAGGCACAGGCGGAAGATCAAATCATGATATGCAAAGATTAGAGGTGCTGACATGAACCATCGTGGATTATTCCTTACATCTTTTAGACCAATCAGCCAGTAGCTGGGGATGGGTACCGGTATCAGATAAAACCTAAACGATACCCATCCCTACCAGTAGCACTCATTTACCTGGCAGTGGTTCCCCAGAGGTGCTGACTTGTACAAAGATGGGTTCACTCTCCAGGGTGTCCTCAATGGCGTAGATGCTGATGTTGTACAGGCTCCCTGGTAGAAGGTCACTCAGAGTCACGGACGTTGCTGTATCAGGGAGATTCAGCTCCGTGCTTTCACCTTCTACTGATGGAGTGTAGACCACACGATAACCTGCACAGAGGAAGAGGAAACAGTTACCCATGTGTAGGCAGATGAGTTCAATAGCCAGCGACTGAAAATGTTAGCGTAGCTTACCAGTGATGGGAGCCAGCGGTTTTTCCCAGCTGATCATGATGGATGTATCTCCCACTTCCCCCACTTCGTGCTCCTTGGGAGCATCAGGTACTATGAAACAAGGTGTAAAAACGACGTTATAACCACTGTGGTGTGCGTGTTGATGCATGACACGAACTGTATCTCAGTGCTGCATTTAGTTGTAAAATCAAGGTGATGATGATGATAAATAATGTGTGTTCGCACCAGTTGTTTGTGAAGTAGTAAGAATGAGGTTGTCCTCTCCTCCCTCAGTGACCTCATAGACGTTAACAGTGTACTTCCTCCCAGGGAGAAGCTCATTAATGTTCACAGAGGTAGCTGTGCGGGGCAGATCTGACAGGAAGGAAATATTTTGGATCAACAAATCTGTGATGAACGAGGGAATTGCTGTGATTCTGAAATCAAGCAAAACGTCAGAACGTAATTTTTTTTGATCTTAAAGTGTAAATATCTGTATCGGCGCCTACCAAGAACGATAGGTTGTCCAGTTCCTTGTCCCTGCTCGATGAGCTCGTACTCCACTCTGAAACCCGAAACTGTGTCCGAGGCAGAAACCCAGGAGATGACGAAGCTGCTGGAGGTAATTTCGGTTACAGACTCTGAGATGTCAACCACAGGTGGAAGAGGGGTGGTCTCGCCTTGTGTTGTAGCCACTACAGGGAACGTCATTGATTGGTTATTCAGGACAGTCCCATACACATTCCTCCAAAACCATCAGTGACCTCGTTAACTTACAGGATCCATAAGTGGTGGTGAAGTCAAAACGTGTGACCTCTTTGCGCCCAAAATGCAGCACGCTGATCAGCTGACCCTCGTAGGTGATGCCGGGTTTCAGACCAGAGATGGTGTACGAGTTTAGATGGCCAGGAATCGCCACCTCCCTCCACGGGCTGTGAGAGTTTTTCTGTAAAATCACATGAGATGTAAGATCTGAGGGACAGTTTACAGGCTGACATTGTTTTAATGGTTAATTAAGTTTAGGCCAAACAGGGAGGAAGAGGAAACATCTCCAAAAAAACCCTTACCACTCTCCATTTAAGGATGTACTGGGTGATGTGTGCAGACGACTGGGCGTTCCACTGAATAGGGTGGGAGTCTGGTTGGTTTCCAGATTCTGCGATGATCACCTGGACGGGGCGGTGACCACCTGAGACAGAGACAGAGCTGCTTTACCAGCCGCTGTGCAGTGAGTGACCAGTGTGCAGGAGAACAGGCACATCTGTGCTCCAGTGTGGGATATCATTTTGTAAAACCAACGGCTTTATATAACCCAGTTTAACAGCGAGTGGGTGTGTGGGAGGATTTTCCTGAACACAGCAGAGAAAAAGCGTGAAAAACTAGCAGGTCTGTGTGAGATTCCAGCGCAGACTCTCAACAGTTTCTGCTTCAAACCTAGTTTAAGATTTTCCTGTTGTCTCAGAAGCTAAAAAAGTGCAAAAACACTTTAAAAACTGACACTAGTATGAAGCTTGTAATTCTCACACAGTGTAATTTGACATACAGAACTTTTTCCTCCACTATGTAGTCTCTTTTCCATCCAAGAAACATGTTTCGCTGCTTAATTAACCAACAAATTTCCCCATATTCACCCAAACAACAGTTACCACCTGAGCCGTCGCATTAGTGCTCGTCTGTGAGGGGCCAACCACGCTGTGGTGAGATCTGGTGGTCATTACACCATCTGAGAGAAAACTGTAAGGGTTTGAGTCTGCACTATAAAAAGCTGCAGATGTGCAGGAGTTCACCGAACGACGCACAAATTATACAAGATGACTTTGCAGGTTAGAAGACACAAAAGAAGAGAAGTGATATAAGCAGAGGCAGAAATCCAAAGGGGATACATCGAGTCATCCTGAATGTAAACAGAAGTCATGTGGTGCGCAGACTCCTGACATAAGCTGGGCTCATAGAAGCTGGTAGCTTCTATAAAGAACTGAGGTTTTCTAACCGCTTTTTCCAAATAGCAGACCTGTAATCACAGTTTCTGAGCAAGTGGCGTGGTTAACCATAAGTTTCTAGCAGATACGCAAACCTCAAAAACAATCTGGGACCTATTACTGCCTATTACAGCCCCACAGGCCACTGGCGAGGGTAAGGGTTATACAGAATCAGATGTGGGAGGTGCACGAACGGATGCACGCTCACTGCAGAGCGGCTATACAACGAGCCTCACAAATGCGCTCTCCCCAGCTTTACTTATGTCTCTTTAACGTACAAGCATGTGCATGCAGACCTGACCCTTCACTTTTCACACTTAGACACAACATTCATTCTTGATACCGACAGACGCACCGCGAGGTGGTGATAAGGACAGCGGCAAAAGGAAGTCATTCTGGGAGTCATCCTAACAATAAGAAATGCATCAAAAGATTCAATTACACCCCAGACAAGAAGACGTAAACAAAGATGGCAGACAAGAAAACATATTTTCTAGATCTTATCAACGCATGTGCCAAATCAGAAGCTTTAGAAAGTCCTGCAAGACTGTTGCTTTTCCATTTTTACCTTTTATGGTTTTTCCCAGTTCGAGTCTGGATCTGGTTCCTGCTGCCCTTAAATCTTAGCACGCTGTATTTTGTGTGCCAAAGAGCATGCATGCACATGCACGCACACGCATACATGCACACACACGCGGAGCTAGTTCACAGCTGGTTGCGATTATGGCCACTTACGGTAGAACGATGCCCTACATTTCGTATCTTCTGTCAACCTGCTTCAGATACAGAGCAAACCAGTAACAGTCCATTTAAACCTGGAACAGTCACCATTTGCACAAAGTTACAGCCTCACTTGGAACTAACCTGATAAATTTATCCAAGCTGCAGGAGATGGAAATGTTTCTGCTCCTCGAAACACTAAAGCCACCACACAAGCTCACACGTGTGCATGAAAAGTTTGGAAAAGCACCTAAAAAACATTAAACGTGCACGACAGACACACCGGAGTCTGTTATGAAGGTAATAGTGATAGATTATAAAAGGGAACACAAAGTGTACAAAGAGGGAACTTAAATCCAGCTAAAATCTGTGACTTTGAAAGGTGTGTGCTGAGATTACGGTCCAGGTAACTGAATGTGAAGTAGTGTCTTGCTCTGAGTGACGCTGGTTTAAACTTTACGAGATGAGATTTGAATTAACGTGACACCAAAATCCACAAACTGAAACCTGCTGTTCAGGGAGCTCGGTGTGCAGTAGGTGTGTCTGGGCTGGATACGCGCTCTGCACTGTGGCCTTTGGTACAGCTGTAGCAACAACACAGGGGCTGTACCACATGCTGGCAAGAACAAAGGCTCAGAGTGGGGGGTGCACTCGTAAAAGAGGAAATCACACCCACTCCCGGCTCTGTCTACTTCACATCAAAGTCAACAGCCTCTTTCCCAAAGGGACTTGAACAAACATTTTTCAAGAGTTGGAGCACAAAGTGATGCTGGAAAAGGTGCCCAGGTGAGGAAAAAGCGAGCATGCTCGGGACAGGCGAGCGTGTGATAGTCCTTTACGGCTTCCTGTTATTCTTTGGACTTTTAATAAACTGAAAATGTTTTTTAAGCTGAAGTAAATTAAATCGCACTCAAAAATATTTGTATCACAGTCCTGGGAATTTTCCTTTGCTCCTGCTGTTACAGCCGCACGTCAGCCCAAAATACACGAACAAAAGCACATTTAAAACCTCACCAGGGTACGTCTGCTGGGGCTCGCAGCTCAGCTCTCCAACACCATTGCCATAGCAGTAGCACTTGTACATGATTCCATGGATGACTTTATCCCAGGAGTCTCCAATCTGATAAAAGGCTCTCGTCTCTGGCTCCTGGCACTGGTCTGAGGGCACAAAGCAGAAGTGTAACAGTATGCAAAAAACAAGGGCACTGAAACTCATGAAAGTCATATATATTTACAGTTCAGAGCCTGCACTCGCTGTGAGTTATTATATTTTAACTACTAATAAAAATTAAGAGGATTCTCCGTCCATTTAACAAATACGCAGCATAAGCTTAGTCGATAAGTCGTGTCTGTTCTTCGACCCTACACTGAAGCAAGGATTAGGATGATTGGAAAAATGCAAAGTGTGCAATGACAAACCCACCAATGGCGTCACACTTCCAGCGGCCACGGCCTTGGCCAAAGCAGGTGCAGTTCATCATGTATCCCTCATCGTGCCGCTTGGTGAAGGTCTGGTTAACCTCGTATGTCAAGCCATCCACGCTACACTGGTCTGAAACAGACATTCAACAAAATGCTGAGCACC
>NW_005187536.1:689429-702915 GCF_000239375.1 Pundamilia nyererei | reverse complement strand
TGTATCCTGCAGCTACACGTGTGGACACCTACCCTTTAGCTGAGAGTAAGCAATGCAGCTCCATTCTCCTCTGCCATTGCCAACACAGGTACACCGCATCATGTGACCCAGAACCTCGTGACGCTTGTCCCACTGGTCGCCTACACGGTACATCGCCCCTTCATTCGATGTGCACACCTCTTCATGAGCTGGGACACACAAAAGCAACTGAATGTTACACCTGCTGGTCTTAATGGGGAGGAAATACTAAAAAAAATTAGATGCACGGATCCACACACACACAGCATACCTTCATCATGATAAAAACAAACACATTAACATGAACGATGCCCTTTGGACATCACTGACTCAACCCTGCTATTACTGCACAGGGTGGGAGAGGATGCAGACCCCACAGAATACCTGTCTTTGTCTCCATAGCAAAGAAAATTTGATTAAAAGCTAGAAACAGCTGTCGTGTGCTCTCGTATGTATGAAATCTGCCATAATTAAAGAGAGTGAGTGGTTTGGGTTTTTTCCAGAGAGATATAAGTTTGAAAAAGTGTTTGATGCAAGTAAAGACCTGCTTCCATGTGTGAGCGTGCATGTGTGGAAAGAAAACGTGTGGCCTTTTTTACTTTACTGCATTCTGATTGGTCAGAATGGACCAATCACTGCACATGAAGGCTGTAGCTAGGACATAAGTACAGGAATGATTAGAACGTGGCTTAGGAAGGCTTTGCTGTGGGTTTAAATAAATTTAAATATTTGCATGTTGTATGTCACTAACACTAAACCTTTGTGTATGCTTTTGTTAAAAACATGCAAAAACTTTCATACGAATTCTGTTCAAAATAAATATGCATGAAAGCCTGAGTGAGTAAATGACGAGAAGCTATTTTTAGTTTCTCCCTGATTCACAACGGGTCAGCGCAGCGAGCAGCTCTGCATGTCTGATTTTTCATGTATTTATTTATTTGACTAAACTCCGGATATCCTTTCTGACACAAAGGGATCTGTGTCTCTTCCTGGGACTGAACCACAGATCTTTCATTTCTTAAGTGGAAAGTTCAAAATTGAGCCAAAAAAAAAAGACACTCATTTTTTTGTCCATATATATGTGTTTTTGTTTCTGGGTTCAGTGGTCCTGACCAGTTGAAATAATTAATTATATTGTTGGATTTTTGTTTGAATTCATGCTGGACGCGTTTCTACCCTCACAGTTAAAATGAGCCTTTCCTTCAGACCGTGTAAAATGTGGATCTGTTCCAGTTACAAACCCATTAACAGCTGCCAGTCTGCAGTCCATCAGCAGTCATCTATTTAAAATTAACAAAACTAATAGTCTTTAGTGTAATTTAAACCCTGGTTTGTGGCTATTTAAAAAGCTTCTGGCCAATTTGTGGGAACTAAATTAAATTCCTGCCAAAGAGATTTATCAGCAGCTGAGAGGCTGATTACAGTTTAACCAGGCACGGGGGCTGAATTTGAGAAAGGGATTACTTTGTTTTGTTTGGTTGTTAGATTGTGGATCTAACCAAGTAGATGATGACATTTGCATAATGGAGGTTAAATTCTGACTGTGGGTCACAGCTGGAGGCTGTCCCGCGGGCACACGGCAGACGGTGCAGAAAGCTTTGAAGAAGATTGCCACAGGTGGAGGCGAGGGGGCTCCGGACCTGATTAAACGTCACCATTAACACCCCAACGACCGTGTTTGTTTTGACGATGCCTGTGAAGTCATTACTGTCACTATAAAGGAGTCCTGCGCTCTGAATGTATTCACTGCGATGCCAAAAACACACATTTGTTGTGACAGCTCAGCTGCTTTGTATAAAGTGACTTTTACGTCTCCAAAGTTTAAATTGATCCGATTTTTCTCTTTTTACAGCACGATGGCACCAACGTCATCGCTGTCATTACTGCTTCAGACATTAGTGTGGTTTTAACCCTCCCACAGTTTCACTGGCTTCAGTCTCCTTTGTTACCCACAGAGACTAAATGGCACCAAGCTGTAAACAAAAGGTGTAAGAAGTGTAAACAGATTTTGCCTGTGATCTCAGCCCAGGCTGCTTTCTAGCATCACGCTGATAATCGCCTCCATGCTAATTCAATCAGCTTTAAAGGTCAGGTAAGCATTCAGACTGGGGTGGAGGTTAGACTTTGCAATTAGCAATTAGCTGCCATCATTGTTAGGAAACTGCTGAGCCACGAGCTAACAGCCCTCTCTCACTCTACACACACTTACCCGCCATGGGACAGAACCCGAAACGCCGCTCGTCATCATAGTTTGTTGTGGTGCCGCACCACTTCATGCCATCCCTTCGTCCATCTGCGGTACAGTCGGTATAGTTTCTGCCATTGTAGAGGAAAGGGAACTGGCAGAGAGCGCCGTTAGAATTACCGCCACGTGTTGCCACAATTGCTAAAGAAGAAGAAAAAAAGCAATAATAAGTAATAAGTTTAATAAACATCTCCTTGACAGACTGTGCATCTTGCTTTGGACGCAAGCTTGTGACAACTGGAACGTAGCAGCTCGTTGTTAACACGTTTCAGGGTCTTTGTTTAACACATTAGGAGAACAGCAGGTCTGGGTGCTACAATGAAAACCATCTCACAGCTGGCCAGCTGCCTGTCATTACACAGGAGGAGGCACATGGTCAGCTGCCTCCTTCTCACTGCAGCCTCGCTGTTATTGCACATCAGAAAACCTGTATGAGGTCTTAAAGTTAAGAGATGGGAAAAGCCTCACATTTAAAGGAAACATGTTCACGCCCTTTTGTTCCCATTGTGAGGGGATTACCTGCACTGACCAGGAGAAGCCCTACTGTCGATAAAACGCAACTCCTGTCTTTTTCAACAGCCCACACTCATTTTCTTCAAATATCAAAGAGGTGATATTTCTATCTGAAGCACACAATCACCACCAAAGAAGAAAAAACATGTCAACACGTCAGCGCTCCAGCGTTTAGCTCACCGTTCTTCTCTGTGCAGAAAGAAAATTTCTGCTCTGTCTCAAAGTCAGACGAGGTGGAGCACCACAGCTGCCCGTCAGCACGTCCATCGGAGGTACAAGAGTGGTAGGTCTTTCCCTTGTAAACAAAAGGGAACACACAGGGCAGACCACCGGAGTTGCCACCGTATACTGGAGCAGGTCCATCTGAAGGAGGACGGGAAAACAAACAGAGGCATAAACACCACTTGAGAGTCGTTTTTGTGTGTCTGACTGTGCCGTCAGCCTAATTATGCTTAACTCTGCAGGTGAACTTTGTAATTTGCAAATTTGTAAAGAAATAATTCATTACCCCATGGGTTGCAGCTGGACCCGGTGCCAAGGCAGGTACAGATCATCTGCGTAGTTCCCTGTTTCTTAATCCAGCGCTGGCCAACAGAATACATCAGCCCCGTCTCCGTCTGACAGGCTCCATTCTGGGCATGCTCGGGCACAGCGTCGGGCTGGTAGACCACGGGGTGGATGTTGGTGACAACACGGGAGCCAGTGCCTAAAACACAACACGTTACACCAGTCAGATATCAGAGCAACAGCTCAAGTTAGATAAAAAGCACGAATAAAGAACAAGTAAATTATTAGTAGTTCTGAAGACTTCATGTGCATACATGAGTCAACTTAAGTATATGAGTAACGCCTACACTACAATAAAAAGACTGTCTTACTGTCTCTAAGTCACAATGAGCATGTTTCTATCTCACACCCTGTCATCACTTTCCCCCTACATTTGCACATCTACTTTCCCGAGTTCCCATTTCTGCCTCTGCTTCTCATGAGGTCACGATCACGAGTTCCAAGCTGCGTTTTTCTCACTTCATCACTTGGACACTTGGCACCTCTTATCTCTCTCGCCTCACAACATGTGTCTCTGGTACGCATTCCTCTCCTCGCACAGAGCCGGGGAGAATAGACACAGGGATATTGTCAGTTCTCACCCAGGCCCGTGGTGTGAAGTGAGGCATGTCGTTCGCACTTCCACTCTCCTCGGCCGTTCCCCGTGCACAGACACTTGAGCAGATGACCCCGGGCGTCGGTCTTGGTCCAGGTATCTCCAATACGGTAGGAGGACAGAGTATCCTGGTCATTACAGCGATCTAGGAGAGAAGGGAATGAGACGTAGAATATAAAATAAAAGGAAACTCTAAGCAGTCTGGTGACTTGGGGAAGACTCTCTGCAGCGATTGAGTGGGGCCTGAATCACTGGCTAGCAGCTGGTTGCATGTTTGTGCACACATGGGGAAATTTATTGATGAACTCTACGAAGTGTCCAAGGCCACCCTGAGCACTTGGATAAAACAACAAACTAATTGAGAAAAGCATTCATTATTACCTGATGCACCAGCCAACATAATAAAGGACTGGAGTGACGGTTTAAACTGTCGACACAGCTGGAAAACATTTCCTCCCCAGCCTCTTAAAATTCTCCAAGAAATAACAAGCTCACTTTACCATTAGTCCTTCTTAGAAGACTCCATGCTACGTGGATGGCATTCACTGAGGGTTTAAAGGATGTGCAGACATGTGTGATTCAAAACAGCAGCAATAAATTCAGATTTTCTGCTCGTGTGACTTTCTGAGGGTCGGCAGACAAGCTTACGTATCCATGGAGATCATGCAAAACAAGAAAAATCTCGAAAACAAATGAATAAAAGTAGGACGGCAGGAAATTAGATGGCTGCCCCTTCCTGAGGATGGTCCTTACAGAGGTTCTTCCTGTTGAAAGGGAGTTTTTCCTTCCCACTGTCTCCAAGTGCTTGGTCACAGTGGCTTGTCTGGTTGCTGGGTTTTCCCTGTATTACTGGGGGTCCTTCACTTACAGTATAAAGCACCTAGAGGCGACTGTTGCTGTAATTTGGTGCTGAATTTCATTTTTCTTAGCTAAAGCTGAAAGCAAAGCAGAAGTGTAGATGGGAGCAGACAAAGCAAAGCAAATAAGTTGTCTTACTCCTGGAGGTGCATGTGATGCGTCCATTTCCCTCCCCGACGCAGGTGCAGTCCATGACCATCCATCCCTGATACGGCTTCTCCCACGTCTCCCCAACAACATACGATGTTCCCGCCGAATTGTCGTAACAGCGCTCAGCTGCAGGGTACAAACTCATTAATTACTTGTTCAGCACTGTCTATGAAACACACATATGGCTGATGCAGAAGAATGCATCTGTTAGTCACTGCCTGTCTGAATGACTCACCAACAGGTTTGCAGGCCCACTCTCCTTTGCCGTTACCCAGACAGACACACTCCAGCATGTAGCCTCCTGTTTCGTGGGGTCTCCTCCAGGTGTCACCGATCTTATATGAAGCCCCGCCCTCATGACAGCGATCTAGGTGCAGAGAAGGAGAAGACATGATTTTAGAGATGATTTCAGGCTCATCAGCATGAGCAAACAAAGGGAACTGAAAAAATGTGATGCTTCATTATTTAACCACTAACTGCAAATAGCTGCATGGCACCAGGTTCTAATCAACTGTGGAGAGTGTGGGGGGTTAACCAGTTTACTGTTTGGCAGTCCTAGACGTGTGGTCTGAGGTTAGAGCAGTTAAAACAGGCACACAGTATCACACACTTACTGGCAATGGTGCAGCTGATTTTGCCCCTCGCAGATCCAATACAGGTACAGTCCCAGATCATGTTGTCCTTGGGTCTCTCATAAGTTTCTCCCACAGTGTAGTACCGCTCGTTGACTTTATCGTAGCACCTTTCCTCTTTAAGAGCAACAGCAGAAAAGATGTTTTTGGTACATGTTTTGTTCTTTTCTCAGACAGAAGTGAAGAATAGATGTGATTTTTGTGGACGCAGCTAACAGCCCACAAACTAACCTTGGGGTTTGCTTTTACACTTGATTCCTGCAACTCCGTGGCAGGTACAGACCAGAGTGCTGTCCAAAAACTGCCGCTCCCACTGTTCATTGATTCCATAGAACTGACCATTCTCCATACAACCCTCTGACACGTGAAAATGGAAACAAGACAGAGAGACAAAACAATTGAGTGATACAGATCAAAGCTGCTTGGTAAAGATTAAAGCAAGAGATCTTTTTCAAATTTGAAAGACAAATGCAGCCACTGGAAACTTGTCCAGCCCCAACCACAGCTAAAAACAGACACGGGACTTCTCTCCCACACAACGATAAGCAAACCCTAAATTGGAATCACCACTCTGCTGGAGGACAAGGCTTCTCCCCTGCCTGTGAAAGTGCCTGGATGTGTTAACTTGACTTCAAAGGAGCCTAATGCCGAGTGATAAATCACTTGCACAGAGCAGCGAATAATAACCTTCCACTTTTACTCTCTATCTCCATCTTCTTTGTTCACATCTGATTCCCTTTCGACTTTTTCCAGCTTTTAAACAGATGGCGTGCTTTGTATTTTCATTCCCTTCTCATTCTTAGACCCAGTCTGGGGAGGACAGGAGCTTCTCTGGTGACTGAGGTTAATCCAGAGTTTTATGACTGCACAATCCAGCAAGGACCACCAAGGACCCCCCCCAAAAAAAGTGCGCAAACTTTGCAGTTTAATTAAAATGTCCTCACCCCCACCCCCCACTCCGGCCTCACCCCCCGGAAGCTCACAGGCTGCTACACTCACTCACTCACAAACGGCTTACCTTGAGAGACTGAGGGGACGTGATGCTGATGCGCCTGACGCCGATCCCTGTGCGTCCCTCTGGGCATACAGTTCACTGCGCTCCCGATACACAGGGCAACCAGCACCCTGGCGATGGTGCTGCCAGTCATACTGTCGAAGAGTGACTCAATGAAAGCAGAATGAAGCTGCAGGTGTCCCGCTGTTATTATATGCGTATGTGAAAGTGTTATTTCAAATACACCCAGAGAACTCGGCTCCAATCAGACTGTGCGCTTTCTGCCGCGTCCCAGCCTGCTCCCTCTGTCCTCCTCTGCAGTCTGCGGCCCCAGTGTGCAGGTTACCACTCTGTGCTGGGAGTGATTTATCTGGGCATGGCTTACTTTCAGGCGGAGGAGGGAGGTGCAACAATGAGAGGGACTACCCACGCAGACGTGGGGCAGGCAGGCTTTTGCGAAACAAAGATCATTCGTATGTAATGTTGCTTTGTCTTGCTTTTGCTTCGTTTATTTGTTTGTTTGCTTGTTTGTTTTTATGTTTGAAGAAGAATTGCTCTAAAATAACCTTTCATCACGCAGATTACCAAACTTAACAAACTGTGTGTGGGGGTGGGAGTGGGAGAGGTGGGGACTGGTGGTTACAGGGGAGCAGCACTGCCTCTAGGTTCAAGACCAAACTTCGCCTCTTTTCTCCAGAGATAAAAAGCATCTCATGTGAAGCTTCTTCCTCTGCTTCATTTGCACCAACCAGGCTTCGCTTTCCTGCAGGGCACTGCTGCAATGCAGTGTTTTGGCATATAGGTTTTATACAGTCTGAGCAGCGATCTGCAGGAATTAGGTCACATGGCGTCAGTGTCTGGAAAGTCTCCAGTCCTACAGTTTCAGTGTCTGGAAAGTGTTTATGTCCAGGTGTTTTACTGAAACGAGTCCACTGTGATACAAGCTAACTCCTGTAATGTGCAAATCCAGAGGTTTGCCATTCTGTCTCACCCACCGTCCATCCTCTTGATTCGTAGCTTCCACATTTCATTGGTTTTTGATTGGATTTGATTTCGGTCGAACTCATAAAAAGCATGAGTAGTGGATTACATCTGACCAGGAGTTTCTTTTGGGGATTGCTAACGGGGAGCGGCGGCACTGCAAACGGATAGGCTACCTATGTTTAGAAGAGAAAAACTCCAAGTGAATCAGACTTTTGTGTTTTTTACAGTGAAATTAGAATCTGGAAACTTATTCAACGTCAAAACTTAATGGTTTAATAAAAGGAAAGCCCTTCATAGTTAACTGCACCCAAGTCTCCAGCTTAGGATATTAACCGCATTAACAGCTTTGATTCAACAGCAGTTCTGCTGCGCACTTAGCTTTTATGTGGACATGTCCTGAAATATAAATGCAGACACCTTTATGGTACAAAGACTGGAGTTACATGGGTTACCGCTTGTTGTGTACTTCACGCTCCAGGCCCTGCTAGAAATGAAAAACAGCTCACAGGGTGTCATTATTTCCTCTGCGATGTCATGAGCTCAACAGTTACAGCAGTAAAGCAGATTAATCGGCAGCCAGCTGGTAATTTAAGCCAATCAAGCCACGGTGAAATGTGAGCGAAGGGGCTCTGACTGCGATGTTATGTGCGTCAGGAAATCTGGGCACATTTTTGAGGCGTTAGAGAGATTTTATGTTGGCATCATTTGGCTCTGTGGCATCTGTCGTAACACTTCATTTTATTGAGCATTTGCTTCACACCGGGAGACAGTGATTAGTTACAGGGGAACTGATTATGATGCACCACAGTGTGCCCGTTACGTTTTGGCTCATGCATGGGAAGTTTGTCGGCGTGTGCTGCATGACCGAAAACATATTTTCTTTTCAAAAATTTAGAAATATGAAACAGATTCAACAGCTGTCAGCATAAAAGTCTGAGTCATTGTATGTCGACATACACGGACTCGGCTGCTGATCAACAGACACACAGGTCATCCTATCCCATGAGCTGAATCCAGTATTTCGTGTTTCCGAAGAGCTGAGGAAAGATCGCTCCTGAGCGCAGAAAGCCTCACATGTGTTTTTGGTTACGGACCGACAACATGATGCGCTGTGCTTCTTCGTCTCTCCGTATGGCTTTGGGACAGCGAGCTGTTCGTTCTTTCTTCTTTGACGTACAACTCGTGACAACAGAAAACCATAAAATGTTTAAAGCAGAGGAACAAACAACTTCAGGCGTGTAGCAAAGGACAGGAAAACAACATGCGTCATCTAATCATGCCAGCGTCATGAGCTAATCATTTTTAAACCAACCTTATGCAGTGAGATAATTATGTGACATTAAAATGCTGTTACACACAAACTGAGGCTAACCATAGGAAACTGCCAACAATAAATGGAATGCTTCCGCTCTGTGGTTACTTTTCCCCTCACTGATGCTTTCATCTCAAACAAAACTTTTAACTTTAATAATCCACTTTTGTTTTTTGGTTTTCATAAAACTCCCCCCCCAAAAATCAACTTGTGTACTGCAGTGATTCAACCTGTGGGTCCCCCCATCTCTGGTTAACTTAATCTCTTCCTGCTACTGCTCTGCTGTGATGAGTGACAATGATGAAGCTGGAAATCCAACCTAACATCATTATCTTGTTATTGTGCAAACCAAATGCCCGATGTGGCTTTGCATTTCAATGCAAGAACATCATTACGGTTAAAGTGACTGGTTTCAAAGGGTAATTTGCTATTAAAAGCAAATTAAGCAGGATGACCAGAATTTCAGGAAATGTTTCCATTATGTGACCTGTGGAATAAAGGAAAGCATGGATACAGACACCACACCTCCTTTTATTTGTAAAAGTATACAATTTGTATTATAAAACATGAAACACTGTATGCTGTTTAATCTTTTCATCCCGGATTTAGCTGAAAGGTTGAAGAAACCAGAGCAGACTACACGAGATCTTGATGTTGGCAAACATCCGGCACTGAAGAAGGAAAGTGGAAGGTCTGTGAGAGCGCATAAAAAGTCAAGAAAAAGGTGAACCAAAGTTGGAAAGTGTAAAAGCGAAAGAAGGAAGGTTGGAAATTTTTTCCAGAAGATTTCAGTCTTCTGCAGACGATATGAGTAAGCTCTAGGCAGCGGGGCGTCGTGAGTGCTGATAATAAAAGTGAATATAGAGTTGAGAAATTTGGGATGTGCAAATACAGGGTTAATGCTGAGGTGTGGAAAGCATACTGTAACTCTATGAATGCATTACACAACACATGCACAATGATCATTTTGAGAAGGAGGACAAGTGTGAGGAAAGAGGTCACAGCTGCAAAGTCTCTGCAAAGTCTGCAAAGCAACTGCACATTCCCATCCAGCTTTTCCTGTTTCCTTCTCCTTCGTCCTCTCGGCACGCTCGTCCGAAAGCCTTTTGGTGCCGTCTGCTTGTGCAGGCAATCGTTCATTCTTCTCTGCCTCCTTCTTTCTTATAATCGTTAAGTGTGTTAGTGTGTCTTGAGCAACGGTCATTCCTTGTATACTACTGTAATGTCTCAGAGGAGTCTCCTTTGGCTCTTAACAACGATTCTTGAGAGTTCGGAGCTCCTTTCTGTCCTCTTGCCTGAAGTTTTGTGTGTGTGATTATTTTTAAATGATTTGATTTTGTCCAGACGTTTGGGAGATCACCTTTCACAATGAAATGAACTCAAGCAATGAAGTATGAATGTCTGTAACAATTTTTGTGCTCATCCATCAACAGCAATGACACATCAGAAAAGAACGTGGCACGATGGCACGATGACACAGAAACCTGTAATTGTCTACATGCATTCACCTTTTTCTCTCAGTAGGTCTTAAAGCGTTGTGTGCACTAAATGTACAATACTGTATGATTTTATGTAATTCATAAATAACCTTGGACCTGGACGACATGCTTTATTGAATATAGGCTTTGTGAATTGTTGCTGCTGCTCCCTGCCACGCATTGTGTAATATTGTATATGTATTAAGATCAGTTATTATATTTTACTACTTGGTTTTCATATTTAATTTACTCGTTCTAGTTTTTAGTGCCATTTTACATATTGTTTAGTAGCATGCTGTATGTACACAGACCCAAATTTCATATTAAAAATGTGAATTATACAAAAAAAAATCACTTAAAGTCTCTCTTAACATTTTTTCTTTGTTTCCAGCTTCTTGCCTTCATCTTTCTCCTCCGGGGAGATGATTTCACAGTCTATGGAAAGATGGAGTGATTAGACGCTCAGGCCCAACACGATTCTCACTTCTGTTAGTTTTGGATATCTTCAGATCTCACAGTTTGTACCTGTTCAGATCTGGGTTGAAATGTACCATGAATATCTGCAGCTGAGTTGTTATTGTACCGGGATCCTTCACAGCCACCAGCAAAGGTTTTACATTTGGATCTTACTTTCACAATCTCAGTATTTTAGTAGTAAACTGTCACAAATGTAAATCAAACAACATTTTATTTTTCCCACAGTGTGTTTGCTCATTTATTTGACTGTTCTTGAGTTTTAGACACATATAAGATGCTTGGTTCAAAAAAGCAAATGAAAATGGTTGTAAAAATGTGGATTATATGCGGGTGGCACCCCCCCAGGAGAGGCTGATATCTACCCTTTCTGTGTAAACCCAACCGCAGCCATTTGCTGTGGAGACGTGCAGGAAAACTGCATGACAACCCGAGAGAGCGTGAGAGCGGAATGGCCTCGGCCATCTCCACCACCACGAGCTTCAGCGCACCGTAGATATGAATGATTCAGATCCACAACCACCGGATTAGAGCAAGCGGCAGGAAACATGCTAATGTGTCATATACACCTCACGTACCACATCCACTGTTACAGTCATGGGGATACACGTGTTTTTGTCGTCTTACCCACTTGGAAAGTGTGACACACAGGGTCTGGTGAAAGTAGCAGACACAGATGGTCAAACATGAACAAAAACAAACATATTTATTTGAACTGATGCTCCTCATATAGGAGGACTACGAGGTGTAGTCCATGGTGATCACTAAGGAGAAGCTAACAGGGCTCATCTATGGCGGCTTAAAGTATAGAAGCTTCAACACTTCATCACAAAGACTGAAGTGATTCTCAGTGTATATGTGAGACTGTGTGTGCTTTTGAAATACTGTTTAAAGTACATACATGCAGATTTTCTCTGATTCTGTGTGAATGACATAAATTCGAAATAAATTCAAACGTGCATCCATTTCTTGGTTTTTAAAGTCATTAATGATGTGTGCTGTACAATCATAGTTCAGTTGGTTAAACAGAATGAAAAAGTCGAAATGAAACTGTAAGTGCTGAACGAAAAACAGATGTTACTGTGCATGATGTAGCTAAAGATCATTTTAAATGTTTCAAGGTAAATACGTTAGACAGGAAACCATGTAGCCACGTTGTTTTAGTGCTTAGGGCAGTTTGTCCTCGACCTGTCACACGCTGAGAAGGGATTAAAGGGAAATCTCAGAAGTGCCATCACATGAAAAACCTGGAACACTTTCGAAGTGTAAAAGTAAAAGGGCACTAGCAGGTGAGCATAACCACCAGATGTTTTTGGACTTTCCAGATGAGGTGGCTTTCCGCACATGATACGTGGTATTTCCTAGATTTTCTTTCCTTTCCTCTTCCATGTGTTGGGCATCTTTCTTCATATGTTTTTAGGGTAATTCCATGAAAAATCATTCACTGCTTCCCATCTGACCTCCCAGAAAAGACTGTTTGATTTGTTTTTGTGTATTTTTGTGCAATAACTTAGTAAATACAGTTTTATTACATACTAAGAAACATGTAGTTCAAGTACATAAGGAGATTTTATGCCTTTGGATTTATTTTTCCAGCATATTCGACCCCTCGTGACTGACGATACTCTAAAGCCAAAATCTTGTTTTTATTCAGCGTGATTTTCTATAACCAACATTGAGCATTGATATCATGGGCTGTATGAGCAATGTTTCCCAGTTTAATTCATAATCTGTAGTTCTGTATGTTTACAAATATAAATGATGGCTTTAGTGAAAACAGTGTTAAAACTCTGGTTGGTTAATTGCAAACAGAATGACCTCCTGTTACCTTTAAAGCTGACAGATAACACGGTAATGTGATGCTTTCAAGTTCTCACTTTGATGTTTTGTTTCAGTGAAATCTCTGCGTTATTTACTGTTTCTGAAGTTAAGTTATGCATTAACTATAACATGACACGTAATAATATTTATCTGATTACCTGATTAGAAATACTTTTTTCTGTACGTCTGATTTTTCTTTTTCTTTTCTTTGGATAAAACCACAAAAGTTTAGAGGATGCATTTGGATACATTTTTACTTTGTGAAATCCTGAGCACAGCAGCTTTCAGAGGTTTAAGAGTCCAAATAATCCTGCTGGTAAGGACGTTACTGTTAACTTCTAAGAATAATACACAGATGAGCTGCAGTTAATTGAAAAGTCCATCCAGACTAAGCAGCTGTCCTCTGAAAGCAAACGACGAGGAAGTGCAAACTGCGAGTGTTTGATTATTCAGCGCACTTACTGAGGGCTGAACAAACTCAGAAGACAACGTTGGTTAAAGCTGCTTATTCTGGAATTTTTTAATGTCTGCTGTTTTATTAAACTTCCTCTTTCTCCATGTTTCTCCTTCTTTTTCCAAAACTCCACTTTTCTCTTTGGCTTCCAATCCCTCCTCCTTCCTTTATCCCATCTCTTCAATTCCCCAGTGACAACCCAACAAACAAACAGACAGATGATGTCACCACTGCAGCATTCAGTTTATCTCTTGGTGACAGCCCATAATCCAGTGGGCCGTGGACCCCCACAGGGAACTGATGCTGGATGGGAGGAAGTTACAAGAGTCACAAGGGGGTCTGGTGTGTGTGTGTGTGTGTGTGTGTGTGTGTGTGTGTGTGTGTGTGTGTG
>NW_005187536.1:688196-689409 GCF_000239375.1 Pundamilia nyererei | reverse complement strand
GTTATAGGTTTTGTTGTTTTTTTTTGCGATAATGTAGTTGGGAATGGGAAACGTGTATTTTCTGATTTTTCAATCCTTTCAGCCCAAGCTTATGTGTGTGTGTGTGTGTGTGTGTGTGTGTGTGTGTGTGTGTGTGTGTGTGTGTGTGTGTGTTGCAGCTGGAAAACCTCACAGACAGATGTGATTTGTGTCCTAACACCACCATAAAAACTTGTTCTTTACAGCGACGGTTTTCAAACTTAATCTCAAGATTGAAATATTTTTGCAGATCTTTCTCAGTGAGGAGGGAATTATGCTGTTTTCCAGTATCTCTTTATATTTAGTCACTATAAATATTCATGAATAATGTGTTATTGCAGTCATAAATGTGCATTAAGTAGATACACTGACTAACCATAAAAAGCTACCTGTACAACGCTAACCATGTAGTTTTGGTGTTTTTGGTCAAAACATCAGCTTTATCCTACAGCTGAGAAGGACTTAAAGGGATTTCTCAGAAGGACTGTTTCTCTGTAAAAAGGAACATTTATTTTCAGGAGCCTGAAAGTTGGACAGCAGCCAGTGAACGTAAAAATAAAACCTTTCTGGACTTTCCGGATCAAGTTTTCCACATAACGCATGATATTTCCTATAGATGACGCTTCTTTTCTTTCTACCTCTCCTTGTGGTCACTGGGGTGGAAAGGGAAAGTTTAATCTGAGTTGTTAACTTCTTGGTAACTTGATAAACATTAGCATGTATCAGAGGCTGACTGGACAATGTGCTCTTTGGATAACTTAACCGAGATGTATTACCCCACAGAGTGACCCGTCTCACCCTGCTGTCCCCTCTCCGACCTGCTCCTATTTAATCTGCACATTTACATGTGTATGTACGAGTTTCTGAACAATGCTTTAATGACCTTTCCCTCACATAAAAATTTATTTATCTTTTTAGTTTCTTTTCTAAAATAAAACCTGAAAAAAAAGAACAGATCACGGGAGGCTGTTTGCCAAATTTAACGTTTAAAGGGAATAAAAAAATAACTAATATTGTGAGACTTATATGAAGCGTCAGTCTAGTTACCATGGGATATTCAGACTGGGGTTGCCATGGTTACACCATAACACTGGTGAGGAATTCCTAAGTCATAACTCGAATGCAGAACAGGGCACCCGAAAGAGGAACCAGAGAAATGAAGAAACGAGGGATAAGAAAAAGTAAAAAAAAAAAA
>NW_005187536.1:673514-687863 GCF_000239375.1 Pundamilia nyererei | reverse complement strand
GAGGCTAAAGACAACTCATCATTTTTCCATCTGTCATCCACAGCTGAGCAGAAACATTCACTGCAACTTGTTGCATTACAAATTGCTGCTGGAAAGGCAGCAGCTACACAGGGATTACCCCATGCAGTCACTTTGCTTTGTACTTGAGATTAACATTAGTATGGATTACTGCAGACATGCTTGTCTCACAGGTGTGTGTGATCCTTCCATTCATGCTGAATTTCTATCAAATGTCCTCTTTCAGAGCTGTCAATGGCACAATTTAAAAAGTTCATTCGCTCTGTTTCACTCACATCAAACAGAAATCTCACAGACTGATGGATTTAACTGGAAGCAGGAAGTGTTTTTAATGACTGGGTGCCAGTTTACAGACCCAGCACACACATCAAACTCTGCTTCTTCATCTTTGTAGTGTGTCTGTTCAGAGGATGGTGGGCTTTCCTCATTTCATTCATTCTTTCATTTTTTTCCCCTAGTTTATAGCCGCTCGGCTTCATTTAGCATTTAGTGATGTGGCTGTTAGATTTGTTTCGGTCCAGTGTTAGTGCTGCATGTTTGAGACACAGTGGCAGCTACCTGTAATAGTTAAAGTTAAAGGGTTAATAAAAAAGGAAAGGAAACACCCGACACCAGCTCTTGATCCCACACCCATGAGTTCCACTAGCTTCTCAGTAAGCTGCTTAAAAACATTAAGCGTGCTCTGGAGGTTTGCTGCCCACACTGAGGAAAAGTGTAGTGGATTATGAGGGACTGGACTCGTACTCAGAGCTCTTTCTACTACAAGCTTCATTCGCTTTAAATGGAAGAGAGGCTCTGTAAGATGTTATCAAGGCTTGCCACAGTCTGAGAACCCTGGATTTAAAGCATCTGTGTGGAAAACCCCTCTAGAAGCGAGTATCACAGGGTATGTTGTGTAATATGAGTGAGCTGGTCTTTTAATGATGTTAGAGTTGAGTTTTGGTCCTGCAGTCAGGCATTGTGGCACTGTTTCAGTACTCTCTGTCATACGTTTGGTTTTTGAGAGAAAGAAGTATAAAACGATACTGCAGCTCTGTTTCCTTTCCTCCTCTCTCTGAGTCGGCGTGTTATGTCATAACCTGCATGAGTCAGTTTGGCCTGACTGGAAACCAGTGAATGGAAACACACTGGGAGATGCATATTCTCTATGCAACTTCTCCAGTAGTATTGGAAAGACATCAGTTGTTTTGGGTGGAGCGAGCGAGGGATGGGATGCAAAGAGAGATAGGTAGTGTGTGTTTCTGCTGACATCAGATCGGTGTGTTTTTTCTCATTTTACTTCTTAAGGAAACATCTGGAGACATCTGGATATGCCATAAACAGAACATAAAATCCTTGTTTGGTGAGAAAAAAGGAACGAATGACAACACATCATGAAAATAAGAGAGCTGATTCATGAACGGATGAATTATGTAATAACTTGGCAAACATTTGTGCAAATAAATATGAAAGTCTCCTTCTGAATTGTGTTCGGACTCCAGATGATCATGTCTTACCCCAAGAGGGGGATTTAAATCTACTGCTCCATGAAAACAGAGCGATATGTGTGTGTGCAGGAGGTAGACGAGCCTGAGAGGAGGACTACGTTCCTTTTATGTCTCTAGACGGGTGGCGTTATTGGGACAGACTACCTGTCCACTGAACCGGGGCAGATATACCAGGTCAGGTCTTTGATGTTGTGCAGTGACCTGCCCCAAATATCTAATCTCATATCAGAACAGAAGAGTGACTGTTAGCCTATGCAGCCCACTCTCCTTTGGGTCTTTATTAATCTGCCTAATAATGTGGCGTGTAGAGAGACGTGGAAATTAGAAGGGAAAAATACCACATGACAGAAAACTCAGCTGAGAGGTATTACAGCTCGCTAAGGTGCAGCTGCAGTACTGTTTGAGCTAGAAGTTAAAAGGAAAAAACAAAGAACGCTTTTTCTCACCAGGCACCAGCTCCTGGTCCAGCTGGCAGCTCCTGGTCCAGCTGGCATCCATCCATCCATTTTCCAAACTGCTTACCCATCTCAGGGTTGTCAAGTGGGCGGCTGTGGACAGGTCGCTAGTCACAGACGTTGGTTTTACACTGTATATACGACTCCGTTCCTTTTGTGATCGTAGCATTATAGAGTTTTATTCAACTCCCTCATAGAAGGATTAGCCATTCTGCTTTTATATTTCCGCTCACTGCTAACTCTGTTTGCCTGTGACAGTAAACCTTTGTGTACTTTAATCCAGGTACTTTTTCCTTTGTATTATTGTGGGGTCTTTACCTGGCAATCCGGTCGTAAAGTCTGACGTCAATAGCCGTGTCTGGGCCTAAACTGCAGGTCCATATATCAAACGATCACTATGGCATTACTGAGAGTTGAAAAACTGTCTAAAGTCTTTCATCTTTAATAAAATGATCAGCGTTCTGCTCTACCAGGTGTAACAATTGAGTTTAACATCCAGGCATCCATGAAAACGGAATTTATGACATTTAACGGAGTTAGAAGTTAGCAGGAAGTTAGCTCGCTAGCTTCTATCTAAATACAATATAGCATGTCCTGACTGCGGGGTTTTGGAAACAAATTAAAACGTACAGCTCTGTTATCACTTCCAACATAAATGAAGACAGAAAACTAAACAGCAGTGATGTTTGTAGGGTTACTGAAGTTGGGCTAGCTGGTATATAATGATGTGCTACGTGACCGCTAGCGACACAGCTATGTTAGCATAATATAAACAAGCTAACTTTTTTTGCACTCCATAAAAGTTAACGTGAGTGTTCTCGGTGGTCAGGAACAAATGTAATCACATGGCAGGATGCTGTAAAAGGACCAAACTTCAGCCAGGAGAACAACTGAGATAATCCATCCACAATACGAGGTTAGTCATTCATATACTGCTGCATGGGCTGGGCTGTAGTTACATCCTAAGGTTTAAAAACTGAGCTTAAATAAATGATTAGTGGTAATAAAAGCCGAGGGAGGTCAACAGGGATCACTGACTGTTTTAGGAACTTTTTGAGATTAAATAGAAGAAAATACAAAACATTAAACATGTTAACAACACAAAAGCCATATTAAACGCAGACTACTTTAGACCTGGAAGTAGGATTCATCCCGTCATCACTTAACGACCGGATATCAAGAACCTTGAGGTGACTGTTGTTGCGATTTGGTACTGTGGCGGGGCGTGGTCTGTGGCGCCGCTGCGGGGAGCTGACACACCGGAGCTCATCACGCCTCCCCTGCATTAAAGTCTGCGCTGGATCCTGACTGTCTGTTGTTGTTGATGTGCGCGGCTGGCGGCTGAAAAGCTGCAGCCGAAAGTGTAAAAGTACGACAACTGGACATAAAAGTGTGCGCTGAAAGCGTTGGAATGTGGTCTGGTCCGCCATTCATCTTTTACAGTTACTACTTAATAAATTTGAATTAAACTGAAGTGCGTTTTCTGCAGTCTTCAACTTTCTGCAGCATTTGAAACTCATTACAGACAAGTGAGTTTCAAGCTCCTCATTTAATTGTCATATTCGTCTAGACACACAAAGGAAACCGCAAAGCAAGAATGATGAGCCCAGAAGTCGTTCTTTCACTCTGACTTTCAATAGCTGTTTAAAATTCAATTTACTTTGTGCCCCATTTGACATTTGGCTCTAAGATCTGGTCATATTTCATTGAACAGAGTTTTTAAAGTGGGGAAAAGGCTCCAAGTTGTACAGTCTACAAACTCAGAACCAGTCTTGTTTAGTCAGGGACTTTTAATTTGGATAAATGAGGTTTAAAGTAGGGTACAACAGCACAGCACTAATTAACTACTTCCCCCATTCTAGACTCTGGCTCTTTTAAAATGTTTACAGAATTAACCAGAAAAGCAACAGTGCTGTTTTTTATAATGTTTACAGCTGTGTGAATAAGTTCATGCAGCATCTCTGAGCTTTTCAAAAAGAGGTTGATCTTTTCCCAGTGAGGAGACTTGTACCTGTGAACACCAGGAAAATAAAGGAGAAGCTTCTTCTTCTGCTTGTTGTTCAGGAAGAACTGCACCCTTTAGTTACACTGTAATGGGTGTAGGCAGGGTGTTTCTTCTTCACCCACTATGTGTTTATACACCTCTCTGCATTTAATCATTAGTTATTATTAATTCCTGTCTTCTTCATCCAACCTCAGCTCAATGAGAGAAAGAGCAGAAGCACCAGAAACCTTACATGTTGTTCTGGGTCTTACTGCACATGCACATATGCTGTGTGCACTGAATAAGTGCATACAAGTTCTAAATGTATTAATGAAAATACAGATAAAACCATCTCCTGTTTCAAATTATTTGCAGGGTCTTTAAATCACAGCTTTCAAACTTTGATGCTGTCATGAATATTTTGCACTTTCCAAAAGTCCCGTCTTGAGAAACAAGAACTGATTCATTCAAACTGTCGCGCCACCTTTCCTGAATTTGGATGATTTCACTGGGTTTTAGTTTAGGTTAGCATTTTGAAATCCATATGTGACGCAGATTTGCAACGTGTATGTGGCCCGAGTGCTAACAAACAGAGGAAACAACAAAACTGATGACTTGGGTTTGATTGTCTGGCTCGGCTAAAGGGAAAATCACAGAGGAAAGAATTCAAAGGAGAGTCTTTGCACTGATTTCAGTTCACTTCTTTGTAACTGTGTGTACTGTTGTCATCAGCTGAGCAGTTTGACAACCAACACAAGACAGGATACAACAAAAAGAAGAAAAAAGAACTTGCTGCTTGTGTGTCTGTGGAAAAAAACAATGATTCACCACTTCATGTTCTCAAGACTCTGAGACCCTTTCACCACCATAGAAGGACATGGTCTGGTGTGTGTGTGTGTGTGTGTGTGTGTGTGTGTGTGTGTGTGTGTGTGTGTGTGTGTGTGTGTGTGTGTGTGTGCATGCCTCAGACGTTGCAACATTAACGTTCTGTTGTTTGAAACAACATATGTCCACCGTAAAATGACACCCATTGAAAACAAACCCTTTGCTTTGCCCACCAACTCGTGTTTATCCAAATGATCCCACCAATGAAAAAGAAAGCCACAACCACCAGACATCGGTGTACTCACAAAGTCTTAAATAATATGGGATTAGCAAAGCATTGTGTCCCTTAATATGTAATTGTACAGACTTGAAATAGAGTGCAGAAACACAACAGTGGCTGTGTAAACACTTCCAGAGATCCCTTCCATAGTTTCCTTTAGAGACATATTTCCATAATGGTGCATGAAGGAAAACACTGAAGGCAATAAAAAGCAACTATTAGAAATTCAAGCTACTGACTTACTGCTCAGATTTACTACAAATGACTCTAAAATCACTGTTTAGCATATCTTATATGACAGGCTAAGGTTATACTGTGTGCAAACAAACAAAGAGCAGGCGCAGACACATGTAAAAGCTATTCATTATATAAGACTGGCTGGTATTTTCACACATGCCCTCTTCTGTCTTTTCCAGGCCAGGTTCCCACTCTGGCTCACTTGGTTTCTCACATCCATTTTCTCACACTAAACTCTTTCCTCGTTCTTCAGTATAATGTTTTTTTAACCAACAACCTCGTCTGTTTGAGTCAACCCTAATTTCTTCTTGATTTCTGCTGATCAGATTTGATAGCGACCACCACATCTGCCAAACACATTTATCCAAACAGCCATGGGGGGGATTACAGGGACTTTTGGGAGTTTTTGGGAGAGGAGGGAGTTGGTCTCACACAAAACTCGACCCACTCTTCTTTTCAGTTTTTCCCTCTTTGCTTTTTGCTCCTTATGGTCTCTCTTATATTTTCTACAACTGCTGTCCCTTTCTTTTCCTGCCCATTGTCTCTTCTTCTTCTCCTCTGTAATCATTCTCATACTCCTCCCAGTCTGGATGACCCGAGTTGATCTGAGAGCTTTTATGTTTTTATTCATCCTTCAGCTAAAACCTTTAATCAGTCAATCTGCCTCGCAGTAACTATAAAAAGAAATGATTTGTGTAAATGTGTGCGCATTGATCTTTGTGAATCAGTGCGTGCTTTTGTGTGCGTCTACCATATTTCCATCGCCCTGTAAGTCACTACAATTAGTACAGCATGATAACATAACAGCAGGATGGGCTCTGGCCTTGGAGTTAAAGGAAGTCTGTGTGCGTGTGTGTGCGCACGTACATACACACAAATTTCAGCCAGTAAAACCATCTCTTCTCAAGCTAGCCATTACCAGTCGAGATAAACTCTTAATTAGCCTTCTTCTGGGGTTGCTAGGCAGAAAACAAATTTCTCCTTTGAGAATTTTTGAAGATCAAAGACAAACAGATGAGGCCCTAATTTGTCATGTTTTATCTTCTGTCCCTTTTAATCTTTTTGTATCCTCCCCTCAGCTTTCTCTCTCCTTCTCTCTGTCCCCCCTTTCTCCGGTTTCAATCAGTGGCTTCATCCTCTCCTTTATAAACAAACAAAGAGAAGCTGTTTCCGCACCCCGGACTTTATGCTATTTGAAACCTAATCTGTAAATCATATCCACTGTAATCCGTTCTGCAAATACGCCAGAGCAACTGCAATAACTTCAAGGATTTGCTTAACATTTGACAGAGTGACACAGTGACATCTCCTCAGGGCTCCAACTGAACTGAAAATGTTACCTCTTAGCAGAAAAGAGTCGTCTAATACAGTCGTCTGAAAACGTTCTTCTTTACATGACTGTATATAGATTTATTATATTTTCCAATGGCCATTTATGGCTGGATTTATGTATCCTCACAGTCCCAGGGGGCCTGTGACCATGTTTTGTTTTTGGGAGCCAGAAGTTACCTTATTTGGACAAAAGGCTGGAGCACCAAATTATCAGCTAGCTACTGAGCTTACTTAGCAAAGTGTACCCTGGGCACTACTCCAGCACAGTTTCCTGAAAATGAGTGAAAATTGACATAAATCATCAGTTTTTCATCACAAATCTGAAGTGAAAACTTCTGGACAATCTCTAAAATAAACTGCAGACCAAGCCTTATAATTTCCCGTATAACATCATCAAAAAATATCAATTACCAAACAATGTAAGCACGGATAAGAGGTCGAGTGAGGTTTCTCAGTTAGCTGGAGAAACAGGTAGAAGCATAATAACTGCAACAGTTGCCACCAACAACACTGTTAAGAACCGCAATCATTTTTTGTCCCGTGCTGTAAACACGTTTCTTTCTTCGGGAACAGTTGAATCTTTTGCCATATGAGCCAACAAGAGCTGACTCACTTCTGAAGCCGGCCTCGGCCATTTAAGGAACTGTTGTCTTTGGCACAATCTTTGCTGTTTGGGTGCAATTTAAGAATCAACAACATAAATTACTGAACTCTCGCTAAGGCAGTTTGATTTTACTTACTGATACAGAAGTATTAAAGCTACTTTCAGCTTATTCGCCAGGGGCTGCTCCACATGTTTGATTTGGCACATTTTTAATGCCAGATGCTTTTCCTGAGAGAGCCCAAAGCGATTTGTGCTTCATCCTGGGATCAAGCCAGGGCTCTTTCACATGTTATGTACATGAGAGAGCGTAATCCACAACACTTTGTGTAAGAATACAGACCTTTCACATTTCCAAAAAGGATACATGAAATACATTTTGATTTTCAGATTTTACAGCACGGAAATCCACAAAAACCTCCCGAAAGCATTTTTTTTCTCATTTTCTGTAATTCCAGAACTACTGAACCACATTGTAAAGAAAGACTGAACTAGACTTTTACCCAGGAGCATACATATGTACGCCCATGCACAAAGGGGTGTGCAAAATGAGCATGTTAATTGCACTGACCTAAAAACATCACGAAGCCCCCCTTCCCACAGGACTTGTTTTCTGATGATGCCTGTACCAAAGATAATAAGGAGGCCCAGTTTGAGAATGTAAAGATTCAGAGGTGTAGCACGGCTCAGCTTGGCAGCTTCTCTGAGCAAACAGAGGCTTTACGAAAAGAGAAGAGAATGACCCCAAGCCTGGTTTTCCCCCTTTGTCACAGGGTTGGAAGTTTTCCAGACTAAACTTGAGTCCACAATCAGTATATCAGACTCCCTCCTCCTCCTCCTCCTCCTCCACTCTGTTTCTCTTTTTCAGACATCTCTCTTATCCACGCTCACTTCCTCTACTCTCACCTCCTCCCCCTCCTCCAGCCCTTCTCTAATCTCTATCTTTTGCCTGCCCCCATCTCATCGTGCTTCTCCTTCGCATCAGCGATTTAGACAAAGATGAGTCAGTTAAGTTTGGCCTGTAAGCGTTCCTTAAATCCAGGAATATTCCATTTCAGATTCAAGGCTGTGTGTACAAAGGCTAACACCGACATCACCCATGAGCACTATTATGTTCTTAAGAGATACTGAAAGAATAAATCAGCATCATGCTTTTCAAATCTGTTGGTAAATGGAGGGTTCAGACTGTAGGAGAACCTCTTATCAGCCTCTCCCAGCACATCGTCATGATAACCACGGTCAAAGTCAAACAACGTGCAGGCAACAGACAAAAACACACAAAGTAGTATCACCTGTCAAACTGGCTGTAAAGCTTAAATGACTTGTTGAGGATCAAACCGATTCAGCGCAGCGCTGTGATATCTCAGTGATGTCATGAATGTGACAGAGTTATAACTTCCAGTTACACATGTAAACCTAATCTCACCGAACTCTCAGCCCAACATGATGTCAGTGAGAATGTGAGACCCTTTCGAGGGACCTGGAGTCAGTCACGGTTCATTTATGCTAAAGGGTTTATGAATCATAGCCAGAAATAACAAACCAAAGATCCCTCGCTGTGTTGTCTTAAACACTGCGATCCCCCACTGTGGGTCATTAGAGGAGGGGGTTCATATATGTAGCTCTTGTATCAACACTAAGCAGAGTTCAAACACAGAGGAGAGAAGGAGGTGAGCATAGGGAGGAGGAGGAGGGACAGAGTGTGCTCACACAGAAAAGATCATATAAAGAAGAAAGAAAATGCAAATGGCCTCAAAACGTCAGTCTACACAAAATCCACAATATGAGCTTTCAGCGGTGGATTTGGAGTCTAACCCTCAGTCATGAGGTTGTGGCATGATAGAAACACGTGTGTGGATAAAATAAACTCAAATCTGAACTGCATAGCAGTGCCTTCTTTCCTCTCTGCATCTATCCATCCCTGTTCTCCTCTTTCTCTGTGTAGATTCATCACTCGCTCTCTGCCTTCATATCCAAGCAGCTGACTGTTTTTCCTCTTTGCCCTCCAGTCCTCTGCCTAACCGCCGCTGAGCTCATGCTCTATCATTTAACCATACCACACTGGGAAAAGCCTGCCGTTTGATGGGCCCACCTCTGTGTGTGTGTGTGTGTGTGTGTGTGTGTGTGTGTGTGTGTGTGTGTGTGTGTGTGTGTGTGTGATGTGTTTCTCCCAGAAGGAAGGGAGGAGCAAAGTTTTTGAGTTAGATAGGATGCTGAGCCAAATGAAATGCATGCAAAGAAACATGCAGAAACACACACATTTACAGGAGCAAACATGCACATGTTTTTTTTGTGATTAAATTCATTTACATAATGCATTCCCAACCTCTTAAGGCCAATTTAACGTCCCCTCTTGATAGATTATAAGTTTTAGCATCAAGTGTGTACACGCCAACGTTACTGTAGAGCTGACAGAAAGAGTTAAATAACCGCACTGGTTTTAAACACAATGCAGCCTCTGCCTTACCAACATCCAAACTAGCTTACAAACTAGAGTCCTGGTTCAGTTTTCATCCACCATGTGTTCACAAGTTTCCAAATTCAGTGAGTAAATATTATCAACATTTCAAAACTGTGTGGTTTGATTACAGTTAACTTGCTGCTCCACTGGTTTTGTCGTTAACACCCCAGCTACTAAACGAAGATGTAGGTTCAGCTAAACCAGACTCGTTCTTTGACTAACAGAAAGAAAAAGTAAATGCAGCTGGGAGGACAAAGCAGAATACTGATGCATATTTAGGAATATATTCCGATAAGGAGACAGACAGGCAGTATGGTTTCTCCCTAATTTGACCTCAGTGAGCAAATGGCAGCTGTTTTTCAGTGAGCTCATGACGGTGGAAGCCCAGGATTTGTCATGTCTGTATATGTGTGCGAATGTGTGTGCGAAGACCTACCAGAGTGGATTTCTGGGCGGTGAGTCACAGAAAACGGAGAATGCAGAGTCAGGCAGATGCATATCCCCAATGTCCCAGAGCAAGAATACACCTCCTACCTACAGACACACTGAGGGACACGCGGGGCGCAAATCTCCTCGAAAGTATAAATCTGACATGATGTGTAAACGAGAGCGTTGGTCTGTGGGGAAATGTGCCCACTCTGTTAGAGCCAGAAATGAGTCTTTCAGCCCTCTGGAAGCGCCTCTCAGCCACAGGAAGTTTGACACTTATTTCAGTCACTGATGAAACCTTTATGTTACTTCCTGCAAAAATATACACTCTTATGATGCTGAAATCCACTGTAGTTGTCGCGAGAAACTATAAACCTTTTATATAATTTCTTCTGTCCCATTCACTAAAGCAGTTTCAGCATTTTGAGAAATGATCATGAGCTTAATCATAGCGACAAAGAAGCTTGAAGGGGTTTTCTAGCTGTAGCATGCTGAGTGGAGCTGAGGGAAAGACAATAGAAAGGTTGAAGCCTTGATCAGCTATCACAATAGATGAGTCATCCTGATGCTTGGCAGCTCTGAGCAGACATTAATGAGCATCATGGTACACCAAAGACGACGTAGCGTGATTGAGCGTCAACAGTCTAACAGTCGAATCTACTGCCAGCAGCCAGGTATGAACATGACGAACGTTACATGACTTTATTCTTACTACACTGCAGTTTGAGTTAAAGATGGCAATGTTTGTCATGAGAATTAGATCTTAGCAAAAAGAGAAGAACAGTGACAGAACAGTAACTGTAGAGAGACGCGAACAACGACTCTTCATTTGAGACGACCTGGCATTGTAATTTTGACATTAATACTCTGCAACTGAGCAGCTAGCAAGCCTTCCTCAAGCACATGCTAGGTAAGCTAGCTGTTTCTTGCTAGTTTTTTTTTTCAGACACCACCACAATCCCACCTGTTTAAGTAAACATGCTGCAAAGCTTCCTTCATGTGAGTATATCCTTTAGCTTCTTTAGCTTGCTTGTTTTACTCAGTTTAAAAAGTGGGGGGAAACGTTTCTTTGGTTGACTGATGGTGGCCACTTGGAAATGTAAATATTAGAGACTTAAACCACCCTTCAGTTCTGTGTTGAAGCCTGGAGTTGAGCAACTTGGCTCTTGTCAGTGTTGCCAACTTAGCAACTTTGTTGCTATATTTAGCAAGTTTTCAGACCCCTTAAGGGCCTTTCTAAAAAAGTGACCAGTGGTAAATCTGGCAACTTTTGCTGGTGTTATTAGGGAGATTTATGACCACTTTTTGACGTGAAAGCACGTATCGCCATTACTCTCAACAAGTAGTGGGTGATGCCGTGGGCACCTCGCCCATGCCAAAGCGCTGACAGGCGGCGGATCGTCCTCACGCAGCATTCGTCCCCAGCTGCTGTCAGAGCAGGAGATTCTGACCCCTACGCATCCAAACTGCAAATGAATTGCGCATGAGCGAAGCCGCTGCTCCCGCCCTGACTGTAACACAGTCAGTTCTTCTTTTACTCTTACTTTTTGTGAATCACAAGGTTTGAAACTACTCAAAAACACACACACAAAAACTCCACCAGAGTGCCTATTTTGGGTCACTTTTGCCGGTACCAAGTCGGGATAAAGGATCAGGGTTGGAATTGTGACATAAAAAAAAGAATTGCTAAAAGAAATTTAATTTGTAGTTCTAAATATATTCTTTATATTCTTACATATATTCTGCATTTACGGTGTTTTTTACTCACTTTATGTCTCTTCCACGATGTTATTTCTCTCTCCTACAACTTAGGTTACAATTAAATAAACATGACCAATTATGCAAATTAGGCGATGCGCCATTTAGCGACTTCTAGCAACTTTTAGGACAGACATTTACGATTTTCCTTACTGAGGAGTTGGTAACACTGGCGCTTGTTAAGAAACTGCTGACTATTAGGAAGGATGGAAGTATAAAGCACGTCTGCATTAGCTTCACTCTTCAGGCCCAAAAACTGCCTCTGTATCTTTCACGGTCTGTGGTAGTGTAATCATTAGCTGAAGCTGATTTTGCACGTTTGTGTGTACTAATTCCATCCATCCATTTTCTGACGCATATCCAGGTTCAGGTCACAGAGGCAGCAGTTTAAGCAGATAAGCCCAGACTTCCCCTCCCTGCCCACGTCTTCCAGCGCATCCGAGGGGACACTGATTGATTCCCAAACCAGCCGAGACATTATCTCTCCTGCAAGTCCTGGGTTTAACCCTGGGCCTCCTTCCTGTAGGACATGGGGGAAACACCTTGCCTAGGAGACATCCAGGAGGCATCCTAATCAGATGCCTTAACTTCCTCATCTGCCTCCTTTTGATGTGGATGAGCAGCGGCTCTAATCCGAGTCCCTTTTGAATGACCAAGCTCCTCACCCTTGGAAGAGCCCAACCAAACTTAGAAGGAAACACATTTCTACCTCATTTTTTCTCTTACTACCAGATCTCGCGACTGTAGGTGAGGGTGGGAAGACAGGTACCTTCACTTTTGTGCTCAGCTTTCTCTTTACCACAAGAGATCAGTACAGCATCTGCATCACTGTGGATGCTGTACTGGTCCATCTCTTAAACTTATGCTCTGCTCTCCCCTCACTCGTTACCAAGATGTTAACTTCGGGTAGTCCAACACCCTCCAAACAACAAAAACACAAACCAAGGTCTCTCTGCAGTTGTATAAGGACTAAATGCCAGTAACAACAGGCCAGAGATTCCTGAAAAAGCTTTCTGCAGCATGCCATCATGGGGAAGTTTGTTTTGAATCCATGTGCTGTCAATACACACTGGAGGAGTAAATCTGTACGTCTGCTGAGAGCTGGCCCAAAGAAAAGCACATTTTACAGACGGACGCAGGACTTTGTTTATACTCTGCTGTACTTTACTCCTTCTTTCAGCTTCACTCAACTATTCTGAGTCACTGCATCATAATTATGAAACAGTGCTTGGGTGGAAACTCAGCTAAAGGTACAGACATAGAATATGAAGTCACTGTGGTAGACAGGACCATGGAAGCTGAATTAGTACTCTATTAGTATTCCAGAAATGTTCCTGTAACCTCCCAGCTGTGGTGCATGTATGAAACACACACACATACGAACTTGCACGTCTTGCTAGTGGTGACGTCTTAAACGCTTGACTGTACGGTTTATTTTAAAACATGAAAACCTTTTTATGCTTTTCAGTAAGTATACCTTTACTGTATTCTCTGTATTCTGCCTCTTGTATTTAAGTATTTCTGAAGACAGAGCTTCTCTTCCATCCACACCGTCATTACATGACATCACTCACAGTCAAGATGTCTTTTATGTCATACAGAGGCTCTTCTCTGTCAGCCAGTCTGGATGCAGTCGATATACCATCAGTACAACCTCTGATCCAGCCTCTGATTCATGTCAGAGAAATGGTGAACGTGAGTGGGTGCTTTTTGGTTGCGTCTGCAGGTCAGGTAGTTTGAGTGATGACAGAAAACCCAGTCAGGTGATCATGAAGGGGATGAATCACTGTCTGACTGGAAAGATGACAAAGGGGGAGATGAAGACGACGACAAGAATCTGTGTAAGAGCTTCTTAGACACTGTTATCTGTGTGTGTGTCTGTGTGTGTGTGTGTGTGTGTGTGTGTCGTTAACAGCTTGACTCTGACATTGTACCGAGCCCATATATAAAGTTCAGTGTTTGCCATACGCAACTGGTTTTGTGTAGGATAGATCTAAGGTAGTGATATCATTTAATAAACGCACCAGCCTGAGCGAGGGAAAACATATCAAAAGGATGAACATGACTCCACATGTTGAAGACAGCGGTCGGCAGGTTGGGGGAGGGAATTGCTCGCCAGCTGTGTGAGATTATCTAAAACACCAAAGCCACTTCAGTGAATGCTCTAATACACATATACACTCCATATACACAGCTGCATTTGTATCCCCTGTTTCCTTTTTAATGGTGCCCACCAAGCACCAGTTATTCATGGATGTTAGTTTTGGTCTAAATCTGGATGTCCAGTCATGATGGTCTTTAAAAATGTACGAATATGGTTAAAGGCAAAATGTGGAAAAGTTGTCTTTTTTTAATTCAACCTAATTTTAACCGCTCTCTAACATCAAACTGAACAAATGCTGTTGATATGAACCCTGAGGTCCTCTGCTACTGGCCTTTTGATTGCTCCTAAAGTCAGGACACATACTCACGGAGAGGCAGC
>NW_005187536.1:671164-673098 GCF_000239375.1 Pundamilia nyererei | reverse complement strand
GGTCTGTGACCGGCTCCCGGTGCAGACGGCTCCCTGTTATAGTGTTTCCTCACTTGGCTCATGTGAACCCAAACTAACTGGCTCAAAAATAGCCAGTTAGTTTGTATCCAACCATTTTCAGAGGGACGTAGTATTTTCTTTTGTTTATTAAACTACTTAACACTGACCTAGTGGCCCATCCCTAATTCAAGATATGGGCCACTCTTGTGTCTAGAATAAACAACTTAGCAAAGAATAGTGTATTTAGACAGCTTTTCACAAAATCACTTTACTTGTTCCCGTTTCTTTGGAAGAATGAATAAAAATTCATTGCACCAAAAAGGTGATTTCCAGAGAGCTGTTAGCTGGAAACTCAGTAAGTGGAGGACAAAAGAAGAAGTGTCAGGCTTGAAAAAATATCTGTCCTGCTCTCGAGAAATAGGAAAAAATACAGCAAGGACCTCATCAGAAGTGGACTTAGTGGAAATGTGGCTGCTAAGGATCCAGGAGAGGTCAGGAGAGAGGTACAACACAGCTGAACAGGGGCTGCACTACAGTCAGTGTGATGGTGATGTTTAAAAATGGATGGAATTATGAACACAGAGAGGTGCCTTTAGATCCACCATGCAGCAGCATCTGTAGAGCCTCTAATTGATCATGGCTTCACTTTTCAGCATGACAGTTGTCCCAGACACAGTGTGAGTGCAGTAAAAGCATAGCTGGATAGAAAAACACACAGTGGAGCACAATCGGCGTCGCCAGAGGCCGAACCTCAGCATTACAGACACACTTTGGGCTTTAAGAAGCCGGGAGAGAGTTCCTCCTTCACTTTTTAATCAAATTTGGATTTAAAGGAACATTTTTTCTGAACATTTTTGCAATGAGATGAAGGGTTTTCACCTTTCTCCCCTTCAGTCAGGAGAGATGAAATTCTTTTCAGTCCCTTTTCAACATGTTTCTGCAGGGTTGGTGATTATCGGTCCAAACAAGGACACGCTGAGCACTTGTGAATATGATCGGTCCTGGAAAGCAAGCGTTTAACAATGAGTTGATGTAGTCTTAGATTCAGGAGACACCATTTATCTTCTTTAATCGTGTTCAATTTAAGGAACACAAATCAGGATATTTCAAGAGCACCAGTGGACTTGTGTAATTACCGATCCACCAGCGATGACCACAGACATGCTGTACACACCCTGCCCTGCCCAAAGACTTGCTCAACTCGTGCAGCATGTCTGTATTTTGCATTATTTTCTGTCTGAACTAAGAAACTAAGAATGAGAGTAATATCCACAACGTCAGGCTGCGATTGCACAAACACTGCTAACTCTGTTTTATGATGTATTTGGCCTCCTGGTAATGCCAGAACGCAAAATAATTAATGTTGTCTTACAGACGATATTAAATTTGGAGTTGATGGATGAGACTTTAAAGCGGCGTAATAACGCTGCCTTTCCTGCAAAGACTCGACTTCTGACCTTCTGCCTGGAGTCAGCGAGGTCAGCGCATATTGGCCTGGTTAGTTTACGCTCTTCTTCAAACATCCGTTACAAATTACTGCGCGTGTGTGCGCATGTATGTGTATGTCTGTCGATGCTTGCATGAATGGGTGTAACTCTGCTGTCAGCACTGTCTTATCATAAATTACTGTCAGAGATAAACAATGGAAGTTTGGAGAAGATTTCAAATGGGGCATCAGGAAATGCAGGCTGCCTGGTCCCGTAAAGACGAGTCTAAACAAACTCGTATTTATATTTGTTTAATAAATCAATCATATGTAGTTTGATGCGTTTAAATCAAAGTGGCATGATGGCTAACAAGAAGAAATGAAAAACATGTTTTGTTTCGACATTCAAAGCTTAGTCATACTGACAGTCATGAACAGTGTTGGTCAAGTTACTTGAAAAAAGTAATCAGTAACTAATTACTGATTACTTCCCCAAAAAAGTAATCCC
>NW_005187536.1:650546-669968 GCF_000239375.1 Pundamilia nyererei | reverse complement strand
TGCATAACCTCCAAACACATATGACAGTTTATTAGTACACCCTTAGTCACCACAGCACGCTGCTCTTTATCTGCACATCAACATGAAGGTCCTGACCCTGTGGGGGTCAGCAAAGCAAGCTTTGTTCAATGTCACGTCTTAATGAAGCAAAGCGTGCACTCAGAAAAGCAGGATTAGGGGTTTAGTGAGATAACGTCAGGTTTAGCCTCGGGTTATGAAGGGTTACTCCTCGCTCAGCTCACCATGATAACTTGTGCTCTAATCTTTCTGAAGACCAGGCATGCAAAACGATATACTGACCAGAAAATCTCTGGAAAATAGTTTAACTAGTCCCAGAAAATCTCGAGGACCTGGAAGGATAAACAGCGAAAGGCCTTTACGAGACCATATGAAGTTTCTCTTGTTCCCTGACAAACATCAGTAGCACTTTTAAAAAAGCTACAAGGCTTAAAATATGAATGTAATCCTTAAACAGGGAACCTAAAAATTTATCCTGCATTGAGCGTTTAACGTCTTTGGACTGTCTTCATGCTGTAGGTTGTAAAATTAGCAGTTTCACTCACTCACTCTTAGCTTGATGTGAAACATATTGAGCTTATTTGCAAGACTGTCAATATTTGCATAAGTGAAGTCATCGACGACAAAGACATCCTGTTAGCGTTGAGCTTATTTCATCGTGCAGACTCCAGGTCTGTGTTTATTGGTCCTCTGCTTTGAGGCAAAGACAGGAGAGTCATCAGATAACGTAGCTAACCCTAACCCTTCCAGCCTTTAAAGGGTGGCACATGTGCAGTGTGCTACATATTTCATGCAAAGTTCATGAATTTTGAACAGGTAAATGACAAAATTACATGCAAAATGCTGCATTTTGTAAATATGACTTACAGAGCCTCTCATCACAGCTTAAACCAAAGACTTTTATACTGAAGACAAGACGTATGAGCACAAAACTAAAAGCCAGCGCCTGATAAAAATCTGCTGCTGTTAGCTGGGTCTGCTTACCTCACACTCCATGCTGGCAGTGGGCTCTCTTTTTAAACTACTGTGAGCAGTTGTCGTGTCTCTTCGTGTTTATTCTTGTGCACATCTCTGCTACATGTTGGCTTATTCGTATGAACTCTCTGTTGTAACTTTGTTTTTGGCTGTTTTGCGTTCTTTTTGTTGTCTTTTGTAGCTGTCTGTTCCGCCCTCATCGGTTTCACCTGCACCCAATCAGCTCGTCCGTCGTCCTGTTTACCCTCCAGCTCTCTGTGTGTCCCTCATATTTACCTTCCTGGATTCCCGTTTCATTTGTACCAGATTTTTGTTCTTTCCAGGACTTTTTGTAAGTTTTGTTTTTTTAATCAGCCTAGTATTAAAGCTTACTGTGTCTGCATGTGGGTCCTCACTTTATTATCTCATAACAAATGCAGCTACTGAAAGACATGAAACGCACCATCTGTCGCTCTGCTTCACCTAACAGGTACCGACCTTTGTGTTGGTTTATCTTTAATAAACGGGAACAGTCTGATTAAGGGGAAAATGCACAGACAGAAGACAAAAAGAGAAACACAATGGTGTTTTTCTCTTATTTGCTTTTGCGGTAATTTAACAGTTTAGTAGTTGCTGCAGGAAGGAGAAGATAAAATCTGTTAATAAGATTCAAAAACTGGGACAAAGGAATCAGGGCACGCCGGTCAGACGGTTCAGGCGTGACTTTGCGATGAATACCCCGAGAAACCAAACCGTTTAACATTACGCATCTGTGTTTGTGCGTCCGGGTACAACAATCCACTTCAGCATCTCGTAAAATGACCATCAGCTGGAGTCACTGTCTGAATGACCGCTGTGTCTGTGATCGTGACTGACCACAGCGAGCTGTTCGCTGACTGGCCTTTGGTTGCTTTTGTCTCACTCACACACACACACACCCAGCAGATGAGAAGTGTGTTTTCCAAAGGTTATATAGTGAGCTTTTAACCCTGAAATCAGAACACGTCTTTTTGTCTAAATATTCTAGTCTGACATCATACAAAAGCACCCTCTCAATCAATGACTCTCTTTCTTCTGTCATATTTCAGTCCAATAAATACAAACTGATCACTGTGTGTGTGTGTGTGTGTGTGTGTGTGTGTGTGTGTGTGTAGTGTTGTGCGCGGTGTTCTCTGTGTAAATGTGCACACACACAGACACACAGCGGTTTAATGAGAAAAAGGTGCAAGCAGCACAATGGCGTTCAATGCTGCCAGACCACTGGTCCGTATCTCATACTCTCCCCTCCCCCAGCGTCTCCCCTCTTTTAGTTCCACATCTGTTTCCCAAACTTTGGAAGGGGCCTTGAAGAGCACAATATCTGGGTCAGAGTAAACTGCTTCTTTGTGCATATGCAAGTGTGCAATAAGGAGTGCACCACACACAAAACGTTGTCACACACCCTTTGAACCTGAACATGTGGAGAGTCTCAGGTGTGTGTGTGTGTGTGTGTGTGTGTGTGTGTGTGTGTGTGCGTGCGCAGGTTAACAGTTATTCTAAAATGGCTTGGATAAAACGCAAAGATGTCATCGGCATCCTGTACAAATCTTAGAGAAAGGGGGGTTAAAAGCGGAAAGAAAAGGAAGTTTAATTTCCGGTAGACAGCCTGCATAACTCACTGTGTGCATAGTTTTCCATTTTATTCTTATAGAAGAATAAACAATAAGTGTTTCGAGCACTTTTCCTGTGAACTGAAAGCTAAATCCAGATTTGGGACGTCTTAAATTTAACCTGATAACTTAATCCTCATTCTCCACGATCACAGTTTGAGCAGCAAATCATGAGGATTCATCCTTTTCTCACTTCTGTGAAGCGATAACTTTAAGCAGTGAGCAGAGTCTCAGTGTGGGATGGTCAGCACTGTCACATCACATCAACACGGTTTCCAGTTCAGACCTCCTGGTTGCTCTGACAGCAGTTTGTAGGTCTGAAGCCATGTTTATTAGGTTAACTGGGGATTGTGGCGATTATGGTTAAAGTGTGTGTGTCTCTTCCACAATGTGTATATATGCTGCCACCTTATGGACAAAACTAGTATTGCAGTAAAAAAAAAAAAGATTGAACCCGTAATGAGTGAATATATTTTAATGGTCACGACGTGGACGGGAAACAACCCAATATGACAGAAAATAAACACAGTTTACTCCAAGTGTTAACAAACGAGTGTTAAAGAGGATTTTTAAATACATTTAAATTGTTTATGTGTAAAATATTGTACATATAGAGATAAATAATAGTTTCAAAGGTTATTTTAGTTTTTACTGAATAATTTTTATTATCTTTGAAAATTATGGATTTAGTTAAAAATGATGTGACGATGTAGACATAAAAAATAAATATTAAAAATAGTATTTACTTTTGTATTTTACAAATTGTATAAGCCAAACAACACAAGCACAAGTTAACAGACTGAGCTGGGACAAAAAGGGGTTTTCGGTTAGAATTAAACTTCAGGATTTAAATTAAAGCTGAAATGTGGTCAAATGTGTTAAAACAGCATGAGTCCACATTCTTTAAAGGACTCCTTCGGTCTTTGGCACATTTTCTCAGCCTTCTTTCTTGGGATATTTTTCCTTGGCCAGTCTGACAAAGTCCTCAGCGCTGTCCAGCAACACCAGGCGGTCCTGAGAGAAACATCAAGAAACACAAAAGTAGTTAAAGACTGTTTAGCAGACAGATGTAGTCGGAGGAAGAGGCACAACAACAAAACAGCAGAGATATGAGAGTAGACGTGAAAGAAGAGTGAAGAACGGGGAGGGTAGAAAGAGAGGAACTGTAGTTTATAAACAGGAGCTTCTTTGTAAGAATCTCTGAACATAACAGCGAAAATGCAGCCTAACAAGATTAACCTTATCAAGACAACATTCTACTGTGAAGCATCCTTTCCTTCTATTCTTGATCAAGAAGGAGTTAAAAACAGACGGTTGGAGTATCTAAGAGCGAGAGTGGAATTGTCATGGTGGGCTGTGTGGCAGGCAGGCAAGCAGGAAAAAGGACCCGAAATGCAGGACTCTGGGAGACAGGACTTGAACTCAAAACACAGCTTTAATGCTGGAAAACCTCCTCATAAAAATAACTCTAACAGAAACAAAACAAAGTACGAACACGACAATCACACAGCTTGGAGAGAGCACAACACGACAAAGCGCACAGGAAAACACAGGGCTTATATACACAGGGGAGTAATCAGGGAATGGGCAACAGGAGGCAGACACAGCTGAGAGAAATTAGGCTAACGAGACAGGGGGGAAGTAAAACTGAACACACTGACATGAGACATGAACTTTCAAAGTAAAAGAGGAAACCAGAAACAATTCACAAAAACACAAACTTGACACTGAGTGGTGGACAGAAAGAATATAACACATAAAACAGAGAAGAAGAATAACCCTTAATACAAAATCAAACGAGCACAACTTAAAAACCCGAACAAATCATAGTTAAGAAAAACACCAAAACAGAAACAGGAAAAGCCGGGTCGAAAATGACCCAGAACCGTGACAGGAATAAAGCAAAAGTTCATTTCCCAGCTGCCAACCCACACTTGGCTTTGAAAAAGCAATAAAAGGGCCTTAAAATCAGTTCTGCATTTGACAGGAAGCCAGTGAAATGTTTACTGCAGCAGCTGCAAACAACGCAGTGTGAACTGAGCAATATTCTGGAGTTGAGAAAAGTGATGGACTTCAATTTAACAATGTTCAGAAAAAAGCTGAAAAAAGTAGCAGAATTGAATCTTGAATCAGTGTCACTCCACGATTCCTGAAATGAGCATCAAGGTTGGATGATACTGATCTTAAATGGCTACATTAGGGTTCTCAGAGGACCAGACAGGATCCTCTGTCTTTTAATCCTGCAACTGAAGAAAGAGGATGGACCCATTACCTGCAGTCACTGAAATTCAAAAGCAGATATATTTATATTTAGAGAAGTGTGGAGATGTGTACAGCAAATAGGGTCTCGAGGGGGTTTATACCAGTAAATGAAAACAGGCCCTAAATGGAGCCTTGAGGTACTCCACGGGTGAAGAAGACAAGCTAACTAGGTCTAAATTCCAGCCATATGAAACTTACAGAAGAGCAGACTCTGTGTTATGACAATCAATGAAGCCTGAAAATCCATACACCCATTTTCTGGGTACGCCGTGAACAGGTTTACAGTCCATTTTTACACGAATGGGAGCTTAGATCCATTCACCAGACTTTTTGTTTTTAAAACAGATAAAACATACTGCAGTGTCCAATATTTCTTTTAAAAAGTAGGAATAATGTCCAGGGACCCGTGGTTGACAATGTTATGGATGCGTGTTTGCGTGTACCATGATACAGAGGTATCGGTTCTGGTGTCCTGTTCCAGGAGGGAACAGAGAGGTGTGGTCCAGCAGCTGTGTCAACAGTTCAGTCGCTTTGTTAAGATGTTCTTCATCCCGACTGAATCGGCTCTGTTTGTTCACACACAGCAAGGCGTCCACCTCACACTGGTAACCTGCAGGGATCCAAAGAGATGAGCAGCGGGAAGAACGGGGAATTACACAGGCAGCAGAAAAGAGCGGAAACAACCGAGAACTCACCGAGCTGAAGCAGGATTTTCTTCCACCGAGCTCTGACCTCTCGTTTGGCATAGCGCAAGGTATGTATGTCATAATTCAACTTCTCCCATTCCTGTAGACAAACACAAGCACTTCCTAATTAAAATATACTAATGATGATGCAACTTACAACTGAGGGAAATTATATTTCTGCAGTGTATTCAATTTAAAAAAGCACAAATGTCAGCCTCATAAATCAGCCTCATAAATCAGCCTCATGAATCAGCAGAAAGTTATTTACCAGTCCACCCACACCTTCCACTTAAGAGCCGTCAGTTGTCCTCAGGCTTTATGAATCGCACATGTATGAATAACAAAATGAATGATGGCTGAATCCTGTTTAGTATTTTCATGACCACAGAGCCATTTTTACTTTTTGTTTCGTCAGACGTTTACTTATTATTCTTTAGTGACCCAATGTCCTCGTTGAAAGGTATATTTTATTTTATGGGTTTAATATTTAGCAGTTTGCTTTTTGGACGTGTTATTAGGAGCTTCTTGTGTTAAAGGGTTGTCTGTGTAAATGATTTTTAAGCTGCAGGTAAGTGTGTTTAATGTTGGAGTTGCTATCAGAGGACTGGAAACTGTAGAATCATTGTGGTATTTACTTTGCTTCAAACACAACAGCCCACCTAGTTTGGTCAAAACGGGGGTCCCAGTTTTTGGACACAGTATAGAGTGGTGGGGTGCTACACCCTCACAGTTCATTCATCTCTTGTTCCTGTTTTACTTTGGAGGTTAGTTATGTCTTATTTCAATGCCCCCTCTGTCTCTTTGTCTTGATTGTCTTCACCTGTTCCTCATTATCTAGTGTGCCGATCCCAAATTTGTAGATTGGGCGGGACTATTTATACACATGTGTATAAATAGTCCCGCCTTCTTGTTGCAACATCGTCTGTGCTCTATCAGTGTAAGTTTCTGCCTTTTTGTGAAACACTTTTGCTGCTGTATGTTGGATTACGTGGTTTTTTTTCTTTGCGATAAGCAGTAGGTGACTGAGTTAAAGAAATAAAAAGGGCTTAGCTATTAAAGTTGACTTTTATTAACTCTGTCTCCCATGTTTTGCACTTTGGCTCCTCACACATCCACACAGCCACTGTGTTTGTCTGGGAGTTAAAATATTGTTAAAAGTCCACTCTTAAAAATTGAAAGTTGTCTTTAAATTATACAGAAAAAACAGATTTTAACTGTAAAGTATAAAATACACAAAGTTGACAGAGTGGTATGTCCTACTTCATCTTCTAGATAACCCCCCACCCCTTCGGCCCCCACCACTGTGAGGGCTCTTTAATGTTTCAGGCCTGCTGAGTTTTTTGTTTTTGTCCTAATATTAAAAGCAGTCCCGCAGCATGCTGAGAATTGTGCAGTGAATATTCTCTTTGACCGGCCTGCCAAGCTAATGACCTACATCTCCATCAAGGAGTTCATTTATTTACACAATGTGCCCACTGTGTCCTGCAGCCTGACGTGTGCACTAAACTCAAACGCTCACTGAGCTGCGGTCCTGAAATTCTGAGAAAACAGCCTCTGTCCTGATGTGTTCCCTCTGCGCAGAAATGAAGCACGACTCAAAAGTTGAGAAAAAACAAACCAATAAACTTTTTGCTTGTTAATGTCACCAAAAAACCCTCAAAAATAAGGATTCAAAATCAAAAGTCGAGACGTGCTGGGGTTTGTACATCCACCACCTCCAAACACAAGCACACTGACAATGATGGAGTCTAACGAACGAATAAACAGCAGTGATAGGTGCTGGGTGACTGAGTAAGTAAGGAGCACGTGGTCTCTGTGTGTCGTTTGTGCGTTTGTGTGTCGGTGCTCAATCACTAATTGACCCGTGGTCACATTTGCTGAATAGCTGTTTTTAGACAGCTGCATTCTTTCTCATTTTCTGAGTGAGAGCAACAGCTCTTCCTCTGGCCTCGCACTTTCTCAGCTAATCTAATCTAACCAAGGCTTTTATGCATATTCATAATTATTATGGCTTGTTTGTCACTGAAACACTATCTGTGGCACTATTTCATATTATTTATTGACATAAATCAGGCTTCTATGAAAGTCACCTGTGTGTCTGCCCTTTTTAGATTATTACATTAGAGATCCAGTGGAGAGCAGATGGGAATTTTCTGACAGCATCCAGTCACGAGGAACTCCAGTTTGGCCGGTAAATGTTGGGTTTTGTTTGTGTTTTTTGAAAGATTCCTTAAATTCTTAATTTAAGCTGCATTCACTGGAATTTAGACATACCTCGACGTCTTTTAAAGTGCTGGAGAATACACACTAATATTAATAAAAAATACCCTATTATATAGTTTTAGTTTAATCAGCCAAATGCTTATAAGTTATATAAGTTTACAAGCTTAAGTGGCATGTCCTGTGAGCAGATTGACTCCTATATGTTACACACCCAGATGAGAACAGATTGTTTTATAAATATGTTTTTTCCCAGTTTTGCGATAAACGCTGCTGTTTCATTACGCTTATTTCAGCGTCTGTAGTGTACAGCATGTTTTCTGTCACCTCCGTAGCCTCGTCAGTCTGGTCTCTCATGCTGATGAAAGCCTGTAACTCTCGATCCAGTCCCTGACTGATGGGAGTGTTTTTGGCTCTGTCTGCGATGGCCCGCTGATCAGCGGTGCTCCTCTGGCTTTGCTGGTTTTTCCACTGACTCGTTTTTGAAGGTGGTGGTCCAAATATGTTCTTCTCTTCTGTCTCACTGTCACTAGACCCACTGGATAGCTGCTCAAGTGGCCTGGGAGTGCTGTGCATCCTAGAGAGAAAGAAATAAAACTAGGATACTATAAATGTGTACTTTGGTGTATTAAAATAAAGGGTGACGAGTTGGGATTGTAACAGTTTTTCTAACCGCAAAATAGCATTCCTCTCTTCTTGGTTGTGTTTCAGATAGTGACAGCAGCAGATGGTAAACTTAGCTCCCATTGGCTCTTTCCAAAAGTTTAAAAAAAAAAAAAATGGATATTGATCCTTCACAATAAAATCCCAAAACAGCCTTTAGTCAAAGATTTCTTCAAAAATCCCCAAAAAACCAAAACAAAAAGGGCACAAACTCCAAGCACGAGCCGATCCTGTTACGTGCTTCCTTCTGTCCGAGGCTGAATTCCCTCCCTCGGTCAATTACATTATCCACGTGAAAAAGAAACAGGGGTAAACAACAACACACTCACACAGGATACTCCAGGGATGAATGGCACACTCAGTAAGTCCTGATGGTCCAGATTGCAGTGGCGAAGGCAGCAACACTTCAAAACTCACACTTCTTGAGTTTACTGCTCTGAAACTGGAAGTGTGATTTTTGTTATACTTAAACATGTGTCTCATTACATGAAGCAGAAAGAGGCCTTTTATACCGATGCTTTATTAATATCTGCTCTCACATCCCTCTAATACTCGAGTCTTCTGTTTGAAAGTCCTGTGTGATCGTTCTGGAGCACAGCGCTGCAGTCTGGAAGATTAAAGCTGTCCCTGGGACATTAAAACACAGTCTGGAGTGAGCGTGATCCACAGTTAGGAGCAGTGTGTTTCTCACCACAGGAGTCATCACCTGAGACGATGTGATGACTAGTTTATGGATGATTTCAAAAGATTGCATAAGAAGTCAGATGTTACGTTTTCAGATAAATATTTAATGCACTTCTTTACAGTCTTTTTGAAGGAGACCTGTGGCTCAAGACGGATCAGCTGAAGGTCCAGAAGCTTCTCTCAGGTCTTGTGTCAGGCTTATTTTTCCTGTTTGTTGAAGACGTGACTTTCAGATGTTCGTGTGTTGAAGATATTTTGGACAGATTAAGATAAAGATACTAAGATATCTGCTATGTGAAGACACAAGACTGGTCCATCCCTTCTTTTAATGCTTCAGTGAGTCATAAGTCAGAGTTAACAAACATCTGGGCAGGTACGAAAAGGAAGGAAATTATAGATTTTTCAAAATGAGAAGTTCCTGTCTTCCACAGTAGATGGCAGCACCACCCCATTTTACTCTTTCTCGCCCATGTGGGCCCCTCTCACTCAGACACTCTGGTTGTGTTTATTTTTATTATGAGCTGTCGATGAAGCTTGAGGATTCGTCATACAGCATCGTTACCTCCTCAGCCATGAAAACCTTGCTATCACATCTGTTTCTCTTCGCTTCCACCATCAGGTTTGATTAGTCATCAAGAAGAAAGTGAAAAACATGTTTTGGCTGTGTTTGCTTTTGTGCATAGTTCCTGCACATTATCACAGCGACTAAATTATTTATTTTCTTCATAAATTTCTGGCACATTTACATGAAAATTTACATTTCAAACATCAAAGTGCTCTAAGACTCTCTCTTGTGGGTTGCTGCAGTATTTAAAGTGGGCTATAGAAAATAGGACAATAATGGAATTATTTAGAAAACTGCAGACACGATGGAAAACATCTGCACGAGCCAGTGAGCGTGAGGATCTGAGGGGTTTATGTATTTCTTTCTTAAACAGTCCAAACGTTACTCAGTTCACGGCCTCTGGTGTTGGGAAGATCACGCTGCGCCTTGCCTGCTGTGACGTGGATACATACTCTCATTGAACTCCTTGTTTACATGGGATATGATTTCATACAGTGTGCTGTTTGCATGCTGTACTGCACCCACACTTCTAATTAGACTAGTGTGACATGTAAAAGTGATGAATGGTTCTCGCATTTGTCTTCTTCAAGTTGCTGTCTTATCCGGCGTGTTTGAGCAGCTCTCTGAAGACGGATATTTACCATCTGCCGTGGTTGCTGTTGTTATGTTGCTCGTAGTTCTGAACGAGTTTGCATTAAAAAGAAAAGTGTCCTGGGAGGAGCGTTTCAGCCTGGACGCGGATGACTTTGGAGAGGACACAAGTTTACATCTCTACGCATTTACATCTCAGAGGCCGGAGTGTGCAGGAAGAACTCAGACACGTGCGGTTACACGGTTTATGAAATTTGGGCCAGTTTTGCTCTGATCAGAGTGTCTATGTGGAGCACGTGGAGCGCTCCTCGTGTAGCTGAACCTTTTCTACCATGCAAACTCATTTTGGCATCGACTCGAAGAAGACTGAAGTGAAAACAAAAAACTAAGCCATTTGTTTATTGTAAAATTTACTCTCTCACGTGTGTGCAGGTTACCGCTGGCGAGTTCAGGTATATGGATTTTCCCTCAAACATCGCCTCCCTCTCCTCTCGCTGTCTGAGATTTATATTTCCAGTGTGCATTCTCTCCTCCTACCTCACTGACTGCTGGACCACCAGCTTTCTTTCTTCCTTTTTTATACACACAGACACACACTGGGCCAATGGCAATGTGACATTGACATAGTGCAGTTGAATACCTTATGTGAGGGTGAGTGATGGACCCTGATGGCTGTTGCCTCAAGGTATGTGTGTCTGAGTGTGCGCACTGTATGTGAGCAGCAGTGGAAATAGCATTATATTCCAACTCGACACAACAGGTCAAACACCAGGGGACGCAGAGAATAATAAGTAGGAGCAATGACATATACACACACTCGTACGCAACCCATCAGGGAACAAACTCCTCGCTGCTCCATCACTTACATTCATGAAAGAGGCGCTCACACATGACTTGGTGAGGAGAGTAGAGCTTCCTGACACACACACACACACCCACCCATGAACAGAAGAACTGGGCAGGGATTCAGAGACACAGATTGAAGGTGATTATAATTCACAGTGAAGTCTGGCTGCTTTAGTTATCTCCAGCTCATCCATCTAATGTGTGTGTGTGTGTGTGTATGCATGTGTGGTTGAGCACTCATCAAGGTAGCAGGGGGAAAACACCACCAGGAAACATATAAATCACAGAGATGGGGGAGTGAGACAGTGAGGAAGAAGAAATCAAGACTAACTGAGAAGAACGAGGTGAAAGAAGAAACGGGAACAGAGAGGAGTGCGGGGAGTAAAGGAGACGATGAGAAGGAGAGTGCAAAAATAATAAGCTCTTCACCAAAAGTGATAGTAAGCAGCAGTAACTTACACTCACAAACAAATGTTACAGCTATCACAGCTCATGGAAATAACCCATGTCTTAGATTACCTACCTGTTTGAAAGTTGCGATGAATCTGAGGTAAGTGCTCACACCAAACCTGCACCACACAGGCTCTTCTTATAAAGAGGAGGTTAATAGATGTGTAGTTACGCACAGTGACTGTCAGGTGGAGCTTTTGTGTAGTTTATTATTTAAGTTTATTAATGTGCCGCCAATGAGCCACAGCATCTAAGCCACCTGCGTCTGAAACAGCTTAAACCCGCCGTGCCACAAATCTCCTCTTGGGGTAACGGCGATGCTCGGCGATGCTCGGTGCTCGCTCGGTGCTCGCTCGGTGCTCGCTCGGTGCCGATTCTCTGCAGCTTGTCCTGCTGATGAAATGGTCTCTTCTATGGGGGCGTGCCGTGGCTATAGAGGTGTCAAAGATCTGCAGCAAAGTTTAGCATCTTCTTTTCTGTCTATTTCCTGTTCCTTTTCATCTTCTTCCTAACACACGTGTACCACACACATTCACATGATGAATACAAGTGCGTGTAAAAGGGCTCCACTCAGTGGGGACCGACGGGGCATCTTTGCCGCACATTTTTACTGCTAATCGATGGAGATGACACCATTTTTTTACACGTCGTCACTGCTGATCAATGAGAATTATGCCATGCTTTGTAGCTGTCACCGGTAATCAATGAGGGTGGTGCCATCATCTGCATCTTCTGATCATTACAGCCGGTGATCAATAATAAAACTGGCTCAGGATGACACGCGATTATCATAGACCAGCAGTCCATGATGATAGGTTGATAATGTGTATGTGTGCGAGAGAGAGCTGTGCCACAGACTGACAGCCACAGACGGAAAAACACAGACGAAGGAGAAGCTGACACGGAGATCAGGAAGTGGTCATATTTCAAACCATCGTTCTGGCACGGCTAATAAAACGGTGCAGCAGACACAACACCGCCACCCTTCCTTCCTTTTCTAAATGAGATGTTCATGACTGTCAGAAGGTGAAGTTATTTACTGCTGTGCTCTGGTAGGAATAATCAGAATCAGGTGTGAGGACACTTGGAGGATCTTATCTATTTAAATCTACCTGAATTTATGTTTTTGTACAGACAGTCTGTTTGCATGCGCTCAGCCTCTGATGTTCTCCTTCTCAGGATGTCAAATGTGGCTGTTTTGGCGTGTCAGGGGTGTTGTTCATCACATATGTGGTTCAGGAACTGTTGTTCTCACATTTGAACACGCTGGGAAGCTGAGGACAACGTTTGAGTCCGGGACAATGCTGTGGAAGTAAAGCAGAAAAGCTTTCACTCGGAGTCGTCTTTCTCACTTCATAAATGTAGAGAGCTCTTGATGTAAATGTGGTAAACATTCAAACTCATATAAAATCAGGTACCTTGAGCAGACTTTATTTTTTCTGTCTATGCATTCATGCCACTGCGTCTCCCACGACTTGGAAGTGATAACATTTCCTTTGCAGCTACATGGTATTATTTTAGAGGAAGACATGTAGTGGGTGTGGTGCTGGTTAAACATGAAATATGTGCAGCCTACTTGCTTCTTACAGCTGTTATTTTAACCTTTCTAACTGACAGCTATTTTTCATCTGTGAACAATTACGTCTTCTTGAGCCTCGAAACAAAGAAAGACTTATTGCCTCAACTTCCTGCTTGTTACACCCACTCTAACAGTTGACCCTGCTGTCTCCACATGAGATAACTATGAAAATAACTCACTTTAGTGTTCATGCACCAGCAGATAAAGCAACAAAGAGACTAGAAAACAAGAGTCGGGAAGCAGGCTGATAGAGAGGGACGTCGCGGTGGAATAGAAAGAGGCAGACAGACAAACAGAGACTGCACAGCAATCATGCCAGTCACAGACCATCACCGAGAGGTGACTAGGCCATCTGCGTCTCTGCCTGACTGTAAAGTAACTCGCCTTCAAAACAGGAAATAGCCAATATCACACTAATACCCTGAGGGGAACACACAGAAAGCTGTGTGAGGCATTTCCATTCAGACTCGCCTGAACAACCAGGATGTTTCCACACGAGGATGCTTGAAAGGTGGCGTGATGCAGTGTTTGTGCGATCGGTTGATTGCTGTGTCTTTAAATAATTAGTGCAGGTGGTTCTTAATGTAACCCGGACACACTCTGTGCCATTTTGGCCACATTCATGAAGCAAAGCGATGCCTTTATTCCCACGATGGTGATATATGATGCCACTGCAGCTCATAACAAACGTGTGTTTGAGAATGTGCTGCTCTGCATCTTTGTCCGACTCATGCATGAATGTAAACGTCATGACTTGACAGCTGACCGGCCATGAATAATTCTAGCTGTAGAGATCACACCGGAGGTGACTGACAAGATGTGCACACACACACACGCAAACACACACTGAGTCAAAGTAGAAGACAGATCATGACAGTATGTTGATGAGCAGATCTGCACCCACTCATAATTCACTGCTGCTATGCTTTCCTTGAGCTCTAGGTGGCACTGTTGAATTGCACAGATACACTGATGTGGGGTAGCATGTTGTGAATATAGTTTGAGGCATATGTGGAAATCTTTAGTTCAAGTTCACTGATTGCACCTAAAGGAAACGATTGATAGAAGCAGAGGAGAAAGTGTTAAATGATCCTGTTATATTAAAGCAAGACTCGCGCATACATTAACTTTCAGAGTTTGCACAGATGAACTGACCTTCTGTTTAAGGTCTAAATTAATCCAAGAGTGACCTCAGTACAGCCAACGTAACATAAAGCGAGCTCGCAGCAGCACAAACATTAAATCTGCATTTCTGCAGATTTAGATGCGCGCAGAAGATGTTGCCCAAATAATGAAAGCTGAATATCAAAGGTCTTTTCTTAGTCTGACTCTTTCTCACCCACTCTTTGCAACTGTTTGCACACACGTGCGTAGGCGTGTGTGGGCGGCAGTGCACGCAAATGAGCATGCCACTATGAACTTGAGCTAGCGAGCTTTATTTTCTGTTTTGTTTTGGTTTTTGTTTCCAGCAGTTTCATTCAAAGACAGCTTCTTCTCACTTTTTAATGTAAAACGGGGTCGAAAGTCAGTCCCTTTATGTGTCTTATGTTTTTCTGTCATTTGGTGGTCTTCAGTGTCAACATGTGTGACTCACTAGTAAACAAACACAGCTTAGAAGTGATAGCCTGCATGCTGCCGGCCTCTTCCCCAGGAGAATGTGTCCTTTAGCCTATAATACCCCACCTTCTGTCTGGGTGTCATCATTTCTTATGCTGCTAAGCTGTTATGTGCCAGACTTTTGACAAGTAATAACTTTAGTGTCTGCTCAAGAAACACGACGTGGAATCTGAGTACTTCCCATCCCTGCCTCAGATCTCACATACACAGTTATCTCTGGGAGTATTTGGACAAGGATTAAGCTTTTATCATGTTGCCTCTCTACATCATGGATGTTAGCACATCCAATCGAGATGTGACTAAAGTGTCAACTTTTAACTTTAATTCATGGCATATAAATAAGAATTGCACCGTGTAGTTGTTATAGACACGGTCCCCCATGTTCACAGGCTCAAAACGACCATTGACTGTGAAGCGTTGCAGTCCTGGGTCTGTTCTCCAGTGATAAAACAGTGTGTATGTGTTTTAGCAAACCAGGTCGCTTTGCTGTAGAGCCTTACGTTTAATATCTGGAGAAAAACTGCATTTTGTCCTGTCATAATTTTTATTGACTTCAAACTCTTAAATTGAATCCTGTAAGCCTGAAATATATACAATCTCTTTATATATATCATAACACCACCTCCACTATGTTTAGCAGTTGATGTCAATGTCAGTTTTATTTCTGTAGCACATTTTAAGCAACACACGTGTTAAAAAAACAACATTAAACCACAGATCAATAATTTAATTCGATAAAAGGAGCGGCTGTTACAATGTTACAATCCCTGATGATGCATTGCTTCAAATGGAGAAAGTCTTGATGGATGGCTACTTTGAGGAGAGGCCGCCCAGAAACTTTAAATAACTTTAAATAAAATAAATTGAGTGACCTGACCTGTTAAAAAATGTGCAGCAGTATTTTGGACAAACTGCAAGTGATGGAGATCTGAGTGTTCTCCACCCAAAAACGGAGAACTGCGGTAATCCAATCACGAGGTGATGAAGGCATGAATGCGTTTTTTGGAGAAAGAAAAGATTTCACTTTGGCAGCTTCACATAACTGATAAAAACTGGAGACGTGGGTGATGTGGTGTGCTTCACATCATGAGCTTTTTTTGCTCCTTCCCTCATTCTGGTGCAAATAAACTTGGTTAGTTTGTGAGAAAAGTGCTCTTTGAGATGTTTTCTGGTAAAGTCCGATCTGCCCTCCCTGATGATGAGTGTAACCAGTGGTTTGCACCTTGGTGTAAACCTTCAGTCGAGTGTCCTTGACTTGGTTAAATGTTATGAAGCTGTTTTTCTCAACCACAGAAATCCTTTTTTTATTCTGTCACATCTTTAGTCTTTGACTTAAAATCCCCCGTGCTGGTGTACTGAGACAAAAATGGAAAAAATGATTCAGCTGTCCAACAAATTATGGACCTGAAGTTTGTCTCTTATCTCTTATAGCTGACAGCTGGTCTCTGGTGGACATTCAGGTTCTGATTGAGCTGGTCGCCACGTCTGGATGTTATCAGTCTACTGAATGGCAAAAGTCTGCTGTTATCAGTCCCATACATATCATCTGTAGGCCTCCTCATCTCCTCACCAGCACATCCTTTCTAATCAAGGGTAACACTGTAACAGCTCTGGCAGAGTGTGATGCTGTGCAGTAGAAAATGCAGGTGTGTAACACGTCTCTTAGTTTGTGAAGGGGTGAATTTGAACCCAGAATGAGATCATTACTTCTGAAAGTTAAACAAACAGCATTTGAAAACCAGAGTAAAAATGTGTGCTGCGTCTCAGATTTGGAGTTGGATGGTTTATGGTTCTGCCTCCAGAAGCTGGACTCATAAACCCTCAATAAATGTGAAGCAATAATTTTTAGTAAAATGCAACAGAAATATGTGAAATCTAAGGATTATTTATCCAATTATTTAATCATTTTGCAGTTGGCATAAACTGCATTTCATTAAACTTAGCATTTTATGCTGTAATTATGTAACAAAATTACATGGAAAATGAACATTTAATCAAACTAATTAAAGTCAGCATTTTGGACAAAAACTTTTTTGTCCACTCATTAACAACCAAGCTGCTACTAGCAGCAAGTCGTGCTCGTCCACTGCTGCACTAACGTGAATAAAAGTCGAGGCAGAAGAAGAATGAGAGCAAGTAATTTATGCAGAAGGAAATCCTTTCAGCACATTTGTGTACAGCCTCATGAAAAAGTAATGCGTGTTTTCACGATAAACGCGGGATGCAAACGTTAACTCTGCGGCGACCTCGTCCTGCAGGTTGTGACTGAACTGATAGTTATTACATAAAGTAATTATGTGAATTCTTGTCTGCACGTGCTTATCGCACCGGGGCTTGATAATGTTAGAGGGCATTAAGTCTCATGCAATATACAGGAAAGCACACACAAACACACACAAACACACACCATTAATATCGTTTAGCGAGCCTCCATGCATACAGACTACCTGTTTAAACCAATCATTACCTTGCCACCAGCTCATGTGTAACACTAAAGAGAAGAAGAGCGTGATGGATGGATGGACTGAGGCAGATAGGGAGGGGTCAGTGGAGAAAGGCAAAGAGGAGAAGATGGATGTAGCCAGAGTCCTGTGTTATTGCTAAATCTGGCCTGAACCTGTGTTTAATAGCTACCCGCTATCAAAAAGAGCCCATGCACTTTGTATGACTGGAAGGACAGTTTGAGGAGATCAAGGATGAGACAAAGGGGAAGTGAGGGGGACAGTAGAAGAAGGATGGATTTACCTTCCATAACAGGACGACAGTTTTCACGGGAAAAGAAAGGGATGAGTGAATAAACAGTGAGAGCGGGATGTAAAGGGGGACGGGTGAAGGGATGAATGTTTTCATTTAAAGGAGGAGAAGTGACAAATGGGAAGAATATGTGTCACAGAGACAACAATGGCAGGGTGTGGTGCTGCAGGGAGAGGGAGAGATAGGGCGGAGATAAAGAGTGATGAAAAAGTGCAAGAATGGGAGGGCTCACACTGGCACGAAGGATTAATATGTTGTAAGGGAGGAGAAAGAGAGGGAAGGTACACAGTAAGGCTGAAGCGATGTTGGATTCAGGGTGATAAATGATGGACGCTGGAGGCGGGAGCGTGGCGGGGAAGGCTCGATGAAAGGAAGGAGGAGTGAGACAAGGAAAGTAATGAAGGAAGGAACGGCGATGCCTTCACACTTAAATTAAATCACTCTAAAATGCTGCATTTTTCACATTTTTTCCGACGCGTTTGCATCCTTCAGTCTAATATTGAACTGTATAATCAATGAGATCCAGCTTCTAGGCTGCTTTGTCCATGATCCGCTCTTCTTTTGCTCAGTCTGTTGGTGAGCATGTGACACCGTTTGATTGGCAGGTGTGTACGGCTTCATGACATGGGTTACCATGGGTGACATATTTTATTTTACTCAAATTTCAGGCTGCTCTTTCAACAGCTGGCCAGAAATGATAAATGTAAATGTAAAGTACAAATAAAGGTCACAGGAAACGTTTTCCCCTCCACCAAGGAGTTTATGTTTGTGTAGCGTTTGCACATCATTTTGTTTGCAAACATGAAACGTTTTGAATGAATTCTGGTAAAATGTTGTAGAGTGTAGAGTGAGGTCATGTTAACGATCCATTAAAATCTGGCTTTCATCCACTCTTCATGGACATTGTTATGATTTATTGGTCAAAAATTGACAGAACGCCTTATAACTTTGAAACTATGACTCTTACAACTGTGGTGTTTATTGTCAACATATGGAAAGTGCTGCATGAAGATGTAAAATGTGTCACATTTGACCTCTGACCTTTTCTTCAAGGTCAAAAAAGGTCAAACTTTCACAAAATGTCTCGTCTTTAAAACTGCCTAAAATTCTGCTGCCCTAGTTTGTATCAGTAATATTTAGTAATGATGCTGGTGCATGGGGATTCTAAATATCACATTACAGTTTGTATCCAAATATCATTTCACATTTGACCTCTGACCTCACTCTTACGTTTCACATCTACCCTGTTGTTCAAAGTGACCCTAAAATGTGTGACATCTTTAAAGAGAATGAGCTGCTGAGTTAGGTAGAAATATACTGTTGGACACTATTATTATACACTGACATTCTTCATGTTCTAATTATAAAACAAACCTACTATTCATTACATACGCCTACGTAATGTTTGTGTAATCAAAGTAAACATCTGTCATCTCTCTTTTCTATTTTTTTACTGCACTACAAACTTCTTAAAGAACCAGAGAACGAGCTGATGGATGGATGGATGGATGGATGGATGGATGGATGGATGGATGGATGGATGGAGCTCATGATGGATGGATGGAGCTCATGATGGATGGATGGAGCTCATGATGGATGGATGGATGGATGGATGGATGGAGCTCATGATGGATGGATGGATGGATGGAGCTCATGATGGATGGATGGATGGAGCTCATGATGGATGGATGGATGGATGGATGGAGGCATGGATGGATGGATGGATGGAGCTCATGATGGATGGATGGAACTCATGATGGATGGATGGATGGAGGCATGGAGGCATGGATGGATGGATGCATGGATGGATGGATGGAGCTCATGATGGATGGATGGATGGAGGCATGGATGGATGGAGGCATGGATGGATGGATGGATGGATGG